>NC_042970.1:84895333-84994293 GCF_901001165.1 Salmo trutta | reverse complement strand
CCACCTACACATAGAATAATCACAGTACGCCACCGCCCACCTACACATAGAATAAATCATACACCCCCCCACCCCGATCTACACATAGAAGTAATATCATTATTCAACCCCCTTCCCCACCTACACATAGAAATATCAATCATTATTCCACCCCCCTCCCCACCAACATATAGAATATATCATTATCCACCCCCCTCCCACCCTACCTATAGAATAATATCATTATCCACCCCCCTCCTACCTACACATAGAACAAATCATTATCCACCCCCCCTAAACACCTACACATAGAATAATATCATTATCACCCCCCTCCCCCCCTACACATAGAATAATATCATTATCAACCCACATCACCCCTCCCCACCTACACATAGAATAATATCATTATCACCCCCCCTCCCCACCTACCATAGAATAATATCATATCACCCCCCACCCCACCTACACATAGAATAATATCATATCACCCCCCCTCCTACACCATAGAATAATATCATTATCCACCCCCCTCCCCACCTACACATAGAATAATATCATTATCCACCCCCCCGAAACCACCTACACATAGAATAATATTATTATCACCCCCCTCCCCACCTACACATAGAATAATATCATTATCACCCCCCTCCTACACATAGAATAATATCATTATCACTCCCCTCCTCACCTACACATAGAATAATATCATTATCACCCCCTCCCCCCCTCCTCACTTACAAATAGAATAATATCATTATCCACCCCCCCCCCCCCCACCTACACAATAGAATAATTAATATCACCCCCCCCCCCCACCTTACACATAGAATAATATCATTATCACCCCCCTCCCCACCTACACATAGAATAATATCATTATCAACCCCTCCAACACCTACACATAAGAATAATATCATTATTCACCCCCCTTCCCCACCTACACATAGAATAATATCATTATCCACCCCCCCCCCCCCACCCTACACATAGAATAATATCATTATCACCCCCCTCCTCAACTACACATGGAATAATATCATTATCCACCCCCCTCCCCACCTACACATAGAATAATATCATTATCCACCCCCCGAAAACCACCTACACATAGAATAATTATTATTATCACCCCCCCTCCCCACCTACACATAGAATAATATCATTATCACCCCCCTCCTACACATAGAATAATATCATTATCACTCCCCTCCTCACCTACACATAGAATAATATCATTATCACCCCCTCCCCCCCCCCTCCTCACTTACAAATAGAATAATATCATTATCCACCCCCCTCCCCACCTACACATATAATAATTTAATTATCACCCCCCTCCCCACCTACACATAGAATAATATCATTATCACCCCCCTCCCCACCTACACATAGAATAATATCATTATCAACCCCTCCACACCTACACATAGAATAATATCATTATCACCCCCCTCCCCACCTACACATAGAATAATATCATTATCCACCCCCCTCCCCACCTACACATAGAATAATATCATTATCACCCCCCTCCTACACATAGAATAATATCATTATCACCCCCCTCCTACACAACGAATAATATCATTATCACCCCCTCCCCACCTACACATAGAATAATATCATTATCCACCCCCCTAAACCACCTACACATAGAATAATATTATTATCACCCCCCTCCCCACCCTACACATAGAATAATATCATTATCCACCCCCCTCCTCACCTACACATAGAATACTATCATTATCCACCCCCCTCCCCACCTACACATAGAATAATATCATTATCCACCCCCCCTCCCCACCTACACATAGAATAATATCATTATCTACCCCCCTCCCCACCTACACATAGAATAATATCATTATCACACCCCTCCCCACCTACACATAGAATAATATCCTTATCCACCCCCCTCCCCACCTACACATAGAATAATATCATTATCCACCCCCCCCCTCCCCACCTAACATAGAATAATATCATTATCACCCCCCTCCCCACCTACACATAGAATAATATCATTATCGACCCCCTTCCCCACCTACACATAGAATAATATAATTATCACCCCCCCTCCCCACCTACCATAGAATAATATCATTATCACCCCCCTCCCCACCTACACATAGAATAATATCATTATCACACCCCTCCCCCACCCTACACATAGAATAATATCATTATCCACCCCCTCCCCACCTACACATAGAATAATATAATTATCACCCCCCCCTCCCCACCTACACATAGAATAATATCATTATCACCCCCCCTCCCCACCTACACATAGAATAATATCATTATCAACTCCCCCTCCTACCTACCACATAGAATAATATCATTATCACCCCCTCCCCCCTCCCTCCACCTACACATAGAATAATATCATTATCCACCCCCCTCCCCACCTACACATAGAATAATTTAATTATCACCCCCCTCCCCACCTACACATAGAATAATATCATTATCACCCCCCCTCCCCACCCTACACATAGAATAATATCATTATCAACCCCTCCCCACCTACACATAGAATAATATCATTATCACACCCCTCCCCACCTACACATAGAATAATATCATTATCCACCCCCCTCCCCACCTACACATAGAATAATATCATTATCCACCTCCCTCCCTCCCCACCTACACATAGGATAATATCATTACCACCCCCCTCCCCACCTACACATAGAATAATATCATTATCCACCCCCACCTACACATAGAATAATATCATTATCACCCCCCACCCCACCTACACATAGAATAATATCATTATCACCCCCTCCCCACCTACACATAGAATAATATCATTATCCACCCCCCTCCCCACCTACACATAGAATAATATCATTATCCACCCCCTTCCCCACCTACACATAGAATAATATCATTATCCACCCCCCTCCTCACCTACACATAGAACAATATCATTATCCACCCCCCCTAAACCACCTACACAGAATAATATCATTATCACCCCCCTCCCCACCTACACATAGAATAATATCATTATCACCACCCTCCCCACCTACACATAGAATATTATCATTATCACCCCCACCCCACCTACACATAGAATAATATCATTATCACCCCCTTCCTACACATAGAATAATATCATTATCCACCCCCCCTCCCCACCTACACATAGAATAATATCATTATCCACCCCCCCTAAACCACCTACACATAGAATAATATCATTATCACCCCCTTCCTACACATAGAATAATATCATTATCCACCCCCCTCCCCACCTACACATAGAATAATATCATTATCCACCCCCACTCCCCACCTACACATAGAATAATATCATTATCCACCCCCCTAAACCACCTACACATAGAATAATATCATTATCACCCCCCTCCCTACACATAGAATAATATCATTATCACCCCTTCCCCACCTACACATAGAATAATATCATTATCCACCCCCCTAAACCACCTACACATAGAATAATATCATTATCCACCCACCTCCCCACCTACACATAGAATAATATCATTATCCACCCCCCTCCTCACCTACACATAGAACAATATCATTATCCACCCCCCTAAACCACCTACACAGAATAATATCATTATCACCCCCCACCCCACCTACACATAGAATAATATCATTATCACCCCCTCCCCACCTACACATAGAATAATATCATTATCCACCCCCCTCCCCACCTACACATAGAATAATATCATTATCCACCCCCTTCCCCACCTACACATAGAATAATATCATTATCCACCCCCCTCCTCACCTACACATAGAACAATATCATTATCCACCCCCCTAAACCACCTACACAGAATAATATCATTATCACCCCCCTCCCCACCTACACATAGAATAATATCATTATCACCCCCCTCCCCACCTACACATAGAATAGTATCATTATCACCCCCCACCCCACCTACACATAGAATAATATCATTATCACCCCCTTCCTACACATAGAATAATATCATTATCCACCCCCCTCCCCACCTACACATAGAATAATATCATTATCCACCCCCCTAAACCACCTACACATAGAATAATATCATTATCACCCCCTTCCTACACATAGAATAATATCATTATCCACCCCCCCTCCCCACCTACACATAGAATAATATCATTATCCACCCCCCTCCCCACCTACACATAGAATAATATCATTATCCACCCCCCTAAACCACCTACACATAGAATAATATCATTATCACCCCCCTCCTACACATAGAATAATATCATTATCACCCCTTCCCCACCTACACATAGAATATTATCATTATCCACCCCCCTAAACCACCTACACATAGAATAATATCATTATCCACCCACCTCCCCACCTACACATAGAATAATATCATTATCCACCCCCCTCCTCACCTACACATAGAACAATATCATTATCCACCCCCCTAAACCACCTACACAGAATAATATCATTATCACCCCCCTCCCCACCTACACATAGAATACTATCATTATCACCCCCCTCCCCACCTACACATAGAATAATATCATTATCCACCCCCACCTACACATAGAATAATATCATTATCACCCCCCACCCCATCTACACATAGAATAATATCATTATCACCCCCTCCCCACCTACACATAGAATAATATCATTATCCACCCCCCTCCCCACCTACACATAGAATAATATCATTATCCACCCCCTTCCCCACCTACACATAGAATAATATCATTATCCACCCCCCTCCTCACCTACACATAGAACAATATCATTATCCACCCCCCTAAACCACCTACACAGAATAATATCATTATCACCTCCCTCCCCACCTACACATAGAATAATATCATTATCACCCCCCTCCCCACCTACACATAGAATAATATCATTATCACCCCCTTCCTACACATAGAATAATATCATTATCCACCCCCCTCCCCACCTACACATAGAATAATATCATTATCCACCCCCCTAAACCACCTACACATAGAATAATATTATTATCACCCCCCTCCCCACCTACACATAGAATAATATCATTATCCACCCCCCTAAACCACCTACACATAGAATAATATCATTATCCACCCACCTCCCCACCTACACATAGAATAATATAATTATCCACCCCCCCTCCCCACCTATACATAGAATAATATCATTATCACCCCCCACACAAAGTAGATGATTATTAACATTCTCTATAAACTCTCAATACTGCACAGATAGGAGGACTCTGAACAAGTAACGGGTTGTTCCCTCGACATGTAAGATTCACACACACACACACACACACACACACACACACACACACACACACACACACACACACACACACACACACACACACACACACACACACACACACAGACACACACACCCTCACACACACATCCCCACACACATCCCCACACACATCCCCCCACAGACATCCTCACACAGACATCCCCACACATCCTCACACAGACATCCCCACACAGACATCCACACAAACACGTTGGACTCACCGTCACAATCCCCATCTCCTTTTCTTCCGTAGCCAGAAGCACAGAGGCATTCATTTCTTTTGGTGTTGCTGCACTCATTGATGTCTACAAGAGGACCAGAGATAAATACAGAGATAACAAGAGAGAGGAAAGGGAGAGAGGAAAGGGAGAGAGAGAGAGAGAGAGAGAGGGTAGAGGTAAGAGGGTTTCACTCTGTTTTATTCTCGATCATGAAATACTCAATACGTAATGATGTTTCCAACTAGAGTAGTCAATCAATCAAGAGAAGATGAGGCCCTCTTGTTGGACTCACCTTCACAGTCTCCAGTAGAAGTCGATAATGAGAACCCACTATGGCACCGGCAGTTGTAGCTCCCGATGCTGTTGACGCAAGTGGCGTGTCTGCCACAAGCCTGTGGTTTCTCCTTGCACTCATTGACTTCTGAAGAGAGAAGGAAATATGGTGATAGAGCAGTGACTCAATATCCTCTCCTCCAGTAAATCCCTAACCTCTCCTCCAGTGATTCCCTAATCCCTCCTCCAGTAAATCCCTAACGCCTCCAGTGATTCCCTAACCTCTCCTCCAGTAAATCCCTAACCTCTCCTCCAGTGAAGCCCTAACCTCTCCTCCAGTGATTCCCTAACCTCTCCTCCAGTAAATCCCTAACCTCTCCTCCAGTAAAGCCCTAACCTCTCCTCCAGTGAATCCCTAACCTCTCCTCCAGTGATTCCCTAACCTCTCCTCCAGTGATTCCCTAACCTCTTCTGCAGTGATCCTCTAATCTGTCCTCCAGTGATTCCCTAACCGCTCCTCCAGTAAATCCCTAACCTCTCCTCCAGTACCTCAAGACAGTCCACGTATTTGATGAATTCCAGAACTAAAGTAGCTGATTTAAGGAATGAAAGGCTTGATGATCAGGTGACCATTAGATTCAGCTTTGCTAGTTGTGGAATATATCAAAGAAGAGGCCTGTCTGGGAGTTCTAGTGGAGAAGTTGGGGAATCACTGATCTTCAAACTCTCAATATGGCACAGAACAGAGGAGATATTGCAAAATAAATGTTTTGTTCCCATGACATGTAACATTCACACACACATGCACACACACACACACACAAACACGAGCTAAACTGAGACCCTAACCTCACAGATGGCTGTTGCTGTTTCTTCCACGTGAATACATAAAATCACAATGACACAACTTACATAGAATAATATCATTATCACACCCCTCCCCACCTACACATAGAATAATATCATTATCCACCCCCTCCCCACCTACACATAGAATAATATCATTATCCACCCCCTCCCCACCTACATATAGAATAATATCATTATCCACCCCCCTAAACCACCTACACATAGAATAATATCATTATCCACCCCCCTAAACCACCTACACATAGAATAATATCATTATCATCCCCCTCCCCACCTACACATAGATTAATATCATTATCCACCCCCCTCCCCACCTACACACAGAATAATATCATTATCACACCCCTCCCCACCTACACATAGAATATTATCATTATCCACCCCCCCTCCCCACCTACACATAGAATAATATTATTATCACCCCCCTCCCCACCTACACATAGAATAATATCATTATCCACCCCCTCCCCACCTACACATAGAATAATATCATTATCCACCCCCTCCCCACCTACACATAGAATAATATCATTATCCACCTCCCTCCCCACCTACACACAGAATAATATCATTATCCACCCCCTCCCACCTACATATATAATAATACCATTATCCACCCCCTCCCCACCTACACATAGAATAATATCATTATCCACCCCCTCCCCACCTACACATAGAATAATATCATTATCCACCTCCCTCCCCACCTACACACAGAATAATATCATTATCCTCCCCCCCTCCCCACCTACACATAGAATAATATCATTGTCACCCCCTCCTACTACACATAGAATAATATTATTATCACCCCCCTCCCCACCTACAAATAGAATAATATCATTATCCACCCCCTCCCCACCTACACATAGAATAATATCATTATCCACCCCCTCCACACCTACACATAGAATAATATCATTATCACCCCCCTCCCCACCTACACATAGAATAATATCATTATCCACCCCCTCCCCACCTATACATAGAATAATATCATTATCCACCCCCTCCCCACCTACACATAGAATAATATCATTATCAGCCCCCTCCACACCTACATATAGATTAATATCATTATCACCCCCCTCCCCTCCCCACCTACACATAGAATAATATCATTATCCACCCCCTCCCCACCTACACATAGAATAATATCATTATCACCCCCCTCCACACCTACACATAGAATAATATCATTATCACCCCCCTCCCCACCTACACATAGAATAATATCATTATCACTCCCCACCTACACATATAATAATATGATTATCCACCCCCCTCCCCACCTACACATAGAATAATATCATTATCCACCCCCTCCCCACCTACACATAGAATAATATCATTATCCACCCCCTCCCCACCTACACATAGAATAATATCATTATCACCCCCCTCCCCACCTACACATAGAATAATATCATTATCCACCCCCCTCCCCACCTACACATAGAATAATATCATTATCACCCCCCTCCCCACCTACACATAGAATAATATCATTATCCACCCCCCTCCCCACCTACACATAGAATAATATCATTATCACCCCCCTCCCCACCTACACATAGAATAATATCATTATCCACCCCCCTCCCCACCTACACATAGAATAATATCATATTCCACCCCTCTCCCCACCTACACATAGAATAATATAATTCCCCCCTTCCCACAAAGTTGATGATTATTAACATTCTCTATAAACTCTCAATACTGCACAGATAAGAGGACTCTGAACAACTAATGGTTCGTTCCCTCGACATGTAACATTAACACACAGACACACACACACACACACAGACACACACTCACTCAAATACTCACCAGTACACTTTCCGGAAATGGTGAAGTTGACAGTCGTTGTGGATATGAACCCAGGTAGACACTGACAGTAGAAGCTTCCATTTGTGTTGAAACATGTGGCATTACTTCCACAGGGTGGGGTACTGTCCCACTCTTTACACTCATCTGTATCAACACACAGTGTTCTCCCTTTGGCTATGAAGCCCAGGCCGCAATCTCTGGCCTCTAGGTTCCCCTGTAGAGGGAAATGAAGACCTGTGAGAAGAGTGTGAGGAGAAAGAAGGGGAGGGAGAGGGGGAGAGAGAGCGAGAGAGAGAGTTATTCAACCAGTTTCCTACTAGCCCGGTCTGAAAAGTACTAGCCTCGGGCTAGCTTAATTTCCATCCCTGCCTACAGCACTCTGGACCTCATTGGGATGCAATTATTATTATTATATATTTTATTTTTTTACAATTTGTTCATCCCAAATGGCACTCTATTCCATAGGCTAGTGCATTATAAGCCCATGGGTATAATCACTAGTAAAATACTTGTTCTCCATATTGCAACTGTAGCTTGGTTACTAAACTGAAGTATAGGAGAGAAGACAGATATATTATAGCTAGGTTACTAAACTGAAGTATAGTAGAGAAGACAGAGATATTATAGCTAGGTTACTAAACTGAAGTATAGTAGAGAAGACAGATATATTATAGCTAGGTTACTAAACTGAAGTATAGGAGAGCAGACAGAGATTGTCACGTCCTGACCAGTATAGGGGTTATTTGTTATCGTAGTTTGGTCAGGACGTGGCAGAGGGTATTTTGTTTATGTGGTTCGGGGTGGTGGTTTTATTTAGTAGGGTGTTTGTTTAGTTAGTTCCGGGTTTTTGGGGTTATGTTCTATGTTTGTATTTCTATGTTTTTCTAGTCAGTTGTATTTCTATGTTTAGTTTGTTGGGGGATTGGACTCTCAATTGGAGGCAGGTGCTTTCTCGTTGCCTCTGATTGAGAGTCTTTCCAGTTCCCGCCTCTCGTGCTGACCCGGAAGTGCGAACCTCTAGTCTGGCACGTCCAGTACCAGCACCACGCATCAAGCTTCCAGTGAGTCAGCCTAGTCCTATTCAGCCTGTTCCCGCTCCTCGCACTAGCCTTAAAGTGTTTCTCCAGTCTGGTAGCTCCACTACCAGCCCCCCGCATTAGGCTTCCAGTGCGTCAGCCCAGTCCTACTCAGCCTGTTCCTGCTCCCCGCACTAGCCCTGAGGTGCGTGTCTCCAAACTGGCACTTCCAGTACCAGCACCCCGCATCAGGCTTCCAGTGTGTCAGCCCAGTCCAACTCGGCCGGTGCCTGCTCCCCGCACTAGCCCTGAGGTGCGTGTCCCCAGGCTGGTACCTCCACTACCAGCCCCACGCATCAGGCTTCCAGTGCGTCAGCCCAGCCTCGAGCTTCCGACAACAGTGCCCAGTCTAGAGTATCCGGCAACAGTTCCCCGTCCAGAGTGTCCAGAGACAGTGCCCCGTCCAGAGTGTTCGGTAACAGTGCCCCGTCCAGAGTATCCGACAACAGTACCCGTCTGGAGTATCCGGTAAGAGTGTATAGCTTGGAACCGAGTGAGACGGCCTACAGTTCGGAACCAAGAAAGACAGCCCACTGTTCAGAGCCAAGTGAGACGGCTCACAGTTCGGAACGGAGTGAGAGGGTCTACAGTCCGGAACCGAGTGAGACGGTCTACAGTCCGGAACCAAGTGAGACAGCCTACAGTCCGGAACCAAGTGAGAGGGCCTATAGCTCAGAACCGAGTGAGTCTGCCTGCAGTCCGGAACCGAGTGAGTCTGCCTGCAATCCGGAGCCGAGTGAGTCTGTCTGCAGTACGGAACCGAGTGAGTCTGCCTGCAGTCCGGAACCGAGTGAGTCTGCCTGCAATCCGGAACCAAGTGAGTCTGCCCGCGATAAGGAACCGAGTGAGTCTGCCCGCGATCCGGAACCGAGTCAGTCTGACCGCGATCCGGAACCGTGTGAGTCTGCCGCGATCCGGAACCGAGTGAGTCTTCCCGCGATCCCGAACCGGTTGAGTCTGCCCGCGATCCGGAACCGAGTGAGTCTGCCTGCGATCCGGAACCGAGTGAGGTTGAAATTAACTGTGAACTGTGTGAGTCTGCCTACAGCTTGGAACCGTGTGAGTCTGCCTACGACCCGGAACTGAGTGAGTCGGCCTACGGTCCGGATACAAGAGACTCTGTCTACAGTCTGGAGGACAGTAGGCCAGAACCAGAGCCACCTCCAGTATAGGTGGGTTGGGGAGGGGGGGTGTAGCACAAGTGCCGTCGTTGACGGCAGCCACCCTCCCTTCCCTCCCTTTAGTTTAGGGGGAAACTGTTTTTTTTGGGGGGGGGGGATATTTTGTTTATGTGTGAGGTGCATCCGGAGTCTGCACCTTTGGGGGGGGGTACTGTCACGTCCTGACCAGTATAGGGGTTATTTGTTATTGTAGTTTGGTCAGGACGTGGCAGAGGGTATTTTGTTTATGTGGTTCGGGGTGGTGGTTTTATTTAGTAGGGTGTTTGTTTAGTTAGTTCCGGGTTTTTAGGGTTATGTTCTATGTTTGTATTTCTATGTTTTTCTAGTCAGTTGTATTTCTATGTTTAGTTTGTTGGGGGGTTGGACTCTCAATTGGAGGCAGGTGCTTTCTCGTTGCCTCTGATTGAGAGTCCTATATATGGGTATGTGTTTGGTTTAGTGTTTGTGGGAGATTGGTTCTTGTTTTGCCTGTGTGTGCGCACCTGACAAGACTGTTTTGTTGTTCGTGCGTTCTTCTTGTTTTGTTTATTTGTGTTCTGTGTTCTGAAAAAATGTCACTATGAGCACTCAACCCGCTGCGTTTTGGTCCACTATAACCGACGACAACCGTGACAGAGATATTATAGCTAGGTTACTAAACTGAAGTATAGTAGAGAAGACAGAGATATTATAGCTAGGTTACTAAACTGAAGTATAGGAGAGAAGACCGGGATATTATAACTAGGTAACTAAACTGAAGTATAGTAGAGAAGACCGGGATATTATAACTAGGTTACTAAACTGAAGTATAGTTGAGAAGACCGGGATATTATAACTAGGTTACTAAACTGAAGAATAGGAGAGAAGACAGAGATATAGCTAAGTTATTGAACGTAAAGGGGAATATCACTCAAAAACTATCTTTTGGTATTTGTTTCATTATGTTTTGCATGTCACCAGCCCCATCATCATGATAATGTATATATATATCACTGAACACAGAGTGAGTCCATGCAAATTATTGTGTGATTTGTTAAAACCTGTTGGGGCTAGGGGGCAGTATTGAGAATTTTGAAAAAAATATGTTCCCATTTTTAACTGCCTCCTACACCAACTCAGAAGCTAGGATGCGCATATTATTAACATATTTGGGTAGAAAACACTCTGAATGTTCTAAAACTGTTTGAATGGTGTCTGTAAGTATAACAGAACTCATATGGCAGTCAAAACCCTGAGACAAATTCTGACAGGATGTGGATATCTGATGTGTTGAATTACTTTTAAGCCTATGCCATTGAAACACACAGGGACTTATTAATGATTGAGCACTTCCTACGCCATCCACTAGATGTCACCAGTCTTTACAAAGTGGTTTGAGTCTTCTACTGTGAAAACTGACCGAACAAGAGACTTGGAACGTTGGTCATAAGCGGACGGCCTATACTGCTCTGGCGCGCGACTGACTGTTTGGGTACTCTCGTTCCAATACGTTTTAAAAGAGAATGCAATCGTCCGCCTTGAATATTATTGAAGTTCTGATTGAAAACGGCCCTAATGATTTATGCTATACAACGTTTGACATGTTTGAACGAACGTAAATATATTTTTTCCCTCTTTGGTGAAGACAAGTCCGGCCGGCGTCGTTCATGTTTTTGAGTAGCCTACAGGACGCTCTAACAACACAGAGCTTTTTGGACATAAATTATGAGCTTTTTCGAACAAAACTACATTTGTTATGGACCTGGGATACCTGGAAGTGCCTTCTGATGAAGATAATCAAAGGTAAGGCAATATTTACATAGTATTTTTGATTTTAGATCTCTCCAACATGGTGCCTAGTCTGTATCGCCAAGCCTATTTTTCTGAGGACAGGACCTTGTTTATTGCAAAGTGTGATTTCCCAGTAAAGTTATTTTTAAATCTGGCAATGCGGTTGCGTTCACGAGATGTTAATCTATAATTCTTTGAATGACAATATCATATTTTACCAATGTTTTCGAATAGTAATTATTTAATTTGTTGTGCTGATTGACTGGCGGTATTGGAGGGAAAATATTTCCTCAACATCAACGGCATTGTAAAACGCTGTTTTTGGATATAAATATGAACTTGATAGAACAAAAAATGCATGTATTGTCTAACATAATGTCCTAGGAGTGTCATCTGATGAAGATTGTCAAAGGTTAGTGCATCATTTTAGCTGGTTTTCTGCTTTTGGTGACGCCTGTCTTTGCATTGACAAAACATTACACACAGCTATTTTCAATGTACTGTCCTAACATAATCTAACTTTATGCTTTCGCCGTAAAGCCTTTTTGAAATCGGACAACGTGGTTAGATTAAGGAGATGTTTATCTTTCAAAGGGTGTAAGATAGTTATATGTTTGAGAAATTTGAATTATGACATTTAACCTCTCTAGGGTCGGCGGGACGAAATCGTCCCATCTCCGTAACAGCCAGTGGAATCCTGTGGCGCGTTATTCAAATACCTTAGAAATGCTATTACTTCAATTTCTCAAACATATGACTATTTTACACCATTTTAAAGACAAGACTCTCGTTTATCTAACCACACTGTCCGATTTCAAAAAGGCTTTACAACGAAAGCAAAACATTAGATTATGTCAGCAGAGTACCCAGCCACAAATAATCAGACACCCATTTTTCAAGCTAGCATATAATGTCACATAAACCCAAAAGACAGCTAAATGCAGCACTAACCTTTGATGATCTTCATCAGATGACAACCCTAGGACATTATGTTATACAATACATGCATGTTTTGTTCAATCAAGTTCATATTTATATCAAAAACCAGCTTTTTACATTAGCATGTGACGTTCAGAACTAGCATACCCCCCGCAAACTTCCGGTAAATTTACTAAACATTTACTAAATTACTCACGATAAACGTTCACAAAAAGCATAACAATTATTTTAAGAATTATAGATACAGAACTCCTCTATGCACTCGATATGTTCGATTTTAAAATAGCTTTTCGGTGAAAGTACATTTTGCAATATTCTCAGTAGATAGCCCGGCATCACAGGGCTAGCTATTTAGACACCCAGCAAGTTTAGCACTCACCAAAATCAGATTTACTATAAGAAAAATGTTATTACCTTTGCTGTCTTCGTCAGAATGCACTCCCAGGACTTCTACTTCAATAACAAATGTTGGTTTGGTTCAAAATAATCCATAGTTATTTCCAAATAGCGCCGTTTTGTTCGTGCGTTCAAGACACTATCCGAATGGTAAAGAAGGGTGACGAGCACGACGCATTTCGTGACAAAAATTTCTAAATATTCCATTACCGTACTTCGAAGCATGTCAACCGCTGTTTAAAATCAATTTTTATGCAATTTTTCTCGTAAAAAAAACGATAATATTCCGACCGGGAATCTGCGTTTAGGTAAAAAGACGAAAGAAAATAAAGCATGGGGTCAACTCGTGCACGCGCCTAAGCCCATTGTCCTCTGATCGGCCACTTGCCAAAGGCGATAATGTGTTTCAGCCTGGGGCTGCCTCGATATCATTCAGCTTTTTCCCGGGTTCTGAGAGCCTATGGGAGCCGTAGGAAGTGTCACGTTACAGCAAAGATCCTCAGTCTTCAATAAAAAGAGCCAAGATGAACAAGAACTTGTCAGACAGGCCACTTCCTGTTCAGAATCTTCTCAGGTTTTTGCCTGCAATATGAGTTCTGTTATACTCACAGACACCATTCAAACCGTTTTAGAAACTTTAGGGTGTTTTCTATCCCAAGCCAATAATTATATGCATATTCTAGTTTCTGGGCAGTAGTAATAACCAGATTAAATCGGGTACGTTTTTTTATCCGGCTGTGTAAATACTGCCCCCTACCCCCAACAGGTTAATTGTTTTCAAATTTGGCACCCTTGATATTTCACCTGCTGTTGATAGGGTGTACCAGGGGTGGGACGCTTGCACACACACACACACACACACACACACACACACACACACACACACACACACACACACACGCCAGCAAAAACACACACAAACACACACACACGGAGAGTGAGGGTCTTTCTAAAGTTATATAGACTACCTCCCTTCATCAACAGACACTGTGTCAGAGTTCATCCCTCTCCCTCCCTCCTCTCTCTCTCTCTTTCTTTCTCTCATTCTAAATGTTGAACTGTCTGTCCATCCGTCCGTTCGTCCGTCCGTCTGTCTGTCTCTCCTTTTTCATCTCTCTTGACCTCCTTTCTCTCTCCCTCTCTGCCACCCTCTCTGAGACGTGGATGTAGATTAAGGCAGCTCCCTGCACCTCTCTGATTCATAGGTGTTGAGTTAAACACGGAAGACACATTTCTGTTGAATACATTCAGTTGTACAACTGACGCTTAGAAAAAAAGGTGCTATCTTCAACCTAAAAGGGTTCTTCGACTGTCCCCATAGGATAACCGTTTGTTATTGTTGTTTGGTCAGGACGTGGCAGGGGGTGTTTGTTTTATGTGGTTCGGGGTGTGTTGGGCTATGTATTATGTAAGATGGGTGTTTGTTTAGATTGTTCCGGGGTTTTTGGTCTATGGTCTATGTTAGTGTATTTCTATGTTCTGTCTAGTCTATCTATTTCTATGTTTAGTTGATTGATTTGGCCTTCAATTGGAGGCAGCTGTTTCTCGTTGCCTCTGATTGAAGGTCCTATATAGAGGGGTGTGTCTTGTCATGGGTTTTGGTGAGAAGTTGTTTCTTGTTTAGCTGTGTGCCTGACAATACTGTTATCGTCGTTATTTTTGCATACGTGTGTTTTGTTTCGGTTTTCCTTCTTTCTGCCAATTAAAAAGAATATGAGTATACACATTCCCGCTGCGTTTTGGTCCAATCCTTACTACGACGAGCGTTACAATCACTTTAATTATAAGGCCAAGTCCTTCCAGATTGCAGTTCCTAGGGCTTCCACTAGATGTCAACAGTCTTTAGAAAGAGTTTCATGCTGTTTTTTTGAAAAATGAACCAGAAATTTTTGTTTTTCTAGGTGGCTCCCATTTTGGCTGTAGTATTTCCAAGCGCTTGGAAGAGTGCACGTTCTTTGATATTTCTCTCCGGTAAAGATAATAACGATTCTCCGTCTTAAATTGTATCATTTATTTACGTATTAGAGTACCTAAGGTATGATTATGAATGTTGTTTGACTTGTTTGGAAAAGTTTATTAGTAACGTTTGGGATTAATTTTTCATGCATTTTGATTGAGGGAAACTGGGTGGATTATTGACTGAAGCGCGCCAGCTAAACTGAGTTTTTATGGATATAAAGAAGGACATTATTGAACAAAAGGACCATTTGTGATGTAACTGGGACCTTTTGGAGTGCCAACAGAAGAAGATCATCATAGGTAAGGCATTTTTTGTATCGCTATTTCTGACTTTCGTGTCCTACCTGCCTGGTTGAAATAGGTTTTTCATGTGTTTGTATGCGGGGTGCTGTCCTCAGATAATCTCATGGTTTGCTTTCGCCGTAAAGCCTTTGAAATCTGACACCGCGGGTGGATTAACAAGAAGTTAAGCTTTATTTTGATATATTACACATGTGATTTTTGTCACGTCCTGACCAGCAGAGGGAGTAGTTGTTTAGTATTTGGTCAGGACGTGGCAGAAGATTTGTGTTGTATGTGCTTTTCTAGAATTTCTGTTTCTGTGTTAGTCTGTGTGGCTCCTGATCAGGAACAGCTGGTCATCGTTGTTCCTGATTGGGAGTCATATATTAGGTGTGTGTTTTTCTCTTGGGGTTGTGGGTTGTTTTATTTCGCACTGCTGTAAGTAATTATATAGCCTGTGAAACTGTCACTTATCATTCATGTTTATTTGTTTTTCCGTGTTCGTCATATTTAATAAGAATGATGTGGAGCACGCGACCCGCTGCGTATTGGTCAGACAGTGATTTCTCCTTATCTTCAGAAGATGAAGATTGTGACAATTTTATGAAAGTTAAATATTTATAATACTGTAGTTTGAATTTCGCGCTCTGCAATTTCACCGGATGTTTGCTACCGTCCCACCTGCCCATAAGATTAATAAATTAGCAAAAAAAAAAAAAAAAAACTTTTAGCCTTGTCATTATGGGGTATTGTGTGTAGATTGACAAGGGGGTACAAATTATTCAATCAATTTTAGAATTAGGCTGTAATAAAACAAATGATGGAAAAAGTCAAGGGGTCTGAATACTTTCTGAATGCACTACAGTAGAGGTCGACCGATTAATCGGAATGACCGATTATTTCGGTCCGATTTCAAGTTTTCATGACAATCGGTAATCGGTATTTTTGGCCACCGATTTGCCGATATTTAAAAAATATATATATTATTATTATTATTATTTATTTTTTTACACCTTTATTTAACTAGGCAAGTCAGATTAAGAACACATTCTTCTTTTCAATGACGGCCTAGGAACGGGGGTTAACTGCCTTGTTCAGGGGGGATTCGGCGATTCGTTTTTGCAAACTTCTGGTTACTAGTCCAATGCTCTAACCACCTGCCTTACATTGCACTCCACGAGGAGCCTGTATGACAGGCTGACTACCTGTTACGCGACGGCAGCAAGAAGCCAAGGTAAGTTGCTAGCTAGCATTAAACTTATCTTATAAAAGACGATCAATCTTAACATAATCACTAGTTAACTACACATGGTTGATGATATTACTAGTTTATCTAACGTGTCCTGCGTTGCATATAATCGATGCGGTGCCTGTTAATTTCTCATCGAATCACAGCCTACTTCGACAAACGGGGGATGATTTAACAAGCGCATTTGCGAAAAAAGCCCTGTTGTTGCACCAATGTACCTAACCATAAACATCAATGCCTTTCTTTAAAATCAAAACACAAGTATATATTTTTAAACATGCATATTTAGTTAATATTGCCTGCTAACATGAAATTGTGTCACTGCTCTTGCGTTCATTGCACGCAGAGTCAGGGTATATGCAACAGTTTGGGCCGCCTGGCTCGTTGCGAACTAGTTTTCCAGAATTTTACGTAATTATGACATACCATTGAAGGTTGTGCAATGTAACAGGAATATTTAGACTTAGGGATGCCACCCGTTAGATAAAATACAGAACGGTTCCGTATTTCACTGAAAGAAAAAACGTTTTCTTTTTGAGACGATAGTTTCCGGATTCGACCATACTAATGACCTAAGGCTCGTATTTCTGTGTGTTTATTATATTATAATTAAGTCTATGATTTGATAGAGCAGTCTGACTGAGCGGTGGTAGGTAGCAGCAGGCTCGTAAGCATTCATTCAAACAGCACTTTCGTGCGTTTTGCCAGCAGCTCTTCGCAATGCATTGTGCTCTTTATGACTTCAAGCCTATCAACTCCCAAGATTAGGCTGGTGTAACCGATGTGAAATGGCTAGCTAGTTAGCGGGTGCGCGCTAATAGCGTTTCAAACGTCACTCGCTCTGAGACTTGGAGTAGTTGTTCCCCTTGCTCTACATGGGTAACGCTGCTTCAAGGGTGGCTGTTGTCGATGTGTTCCTGGTTCGAGCCCAGGTAGGAGCGAGGGACGGAAGCTATACTGTTACACTGGCAATACTAAAGTGCCTATAAGAACATCCAATAGTCAAAGGTATATGAAATACAAATCGTATAGAGAGAAATAGTCTTATAATTCCTATAATAACTACAACCTAAAACGTTTTACTTGGGAATATTGAAGACTCATGTTAAAAGGAACCACCAGCTTTCATATGTTCCCATGTTCTGAGCAAGGCACTTAAACGTTAGCTTTCTTACATGGCACATATTGCACTTTTACTTTCTTCTCCAACACATTGTTTTTGCATTATTTAAACCAAATTGAACATGTTTCATTATTTATTTGAGGCTAAATTGATTTTATTTATGTATTATATTAAGTTAAAATAAGTGTTCATTCAGTATTGTTGTAATTGTCATTATTACAAATAAATGAAAAAAAAAATCCTAATCGGTCGACCTCTACACTACAGTATACACACTGAAGTACACACTACACAGAATACACACTACAGTATACACACTAAAACTGTCTATACACACTAAAACTGTCTATACACACTAAAACTGTCAAGAAACTACACTGAAGAAGAAAGAAACGCAACATGTAAAGTGTTGGTCCCATGTTTCATGAAATAAAATAAAATATCCAAGAAATTTTCCATATGGACAAAAAGATTTTGTCTCTCAAATTTTGTGCACAAATTTGTTTACATCCTTGTTAGTGAGCGTTTCTCCTTTGCCATAATAATCTATCTACCTGACAGGTGTGGCATATGAAGAATCTGATTAAACAGCATGATCATTACACAGGTGCACCTTGTGCTGGGGACAATAAAAGGCCACTCTAAAAGGTGCAGTTTTGTCACACAACACAATGCCACAGATTTCTCAAGTTTTGAGGGAGTGCGCAATTGGCATGCTGACTTTATGAATGTCCACAGAGCTATTGCCAGATAATTTAATGTTAATTTCTCTACTATAAGCCTCCAACATAGTTTTATAGAATTTGATGATGTCTGATGTCAACATTGTGAACACAGTACCCCATGGTGGTGGTGGGGTTATGGTATGGGCAGTCATAAGCCCGGGATGACGAACGCAATTGCATTTTATTGATGGCAACTTGAATACACAGAGGTACCGTGATGAGATCCTGAGGCCTATTGTCGTGCCATTCATCCGCCGCCATCACCTCATGTTTCAGCATGATAATGCACTGCCCCATGTTGCAAGGAACTATACTGAAAATGTCCCAGTTCTTCCATGGCCTGCATACTCACCAGACATGTCACTCATTGAGCATGTTTGGGATGCTCTGGATTGTGTTTGTTCAGTACATAATTGTAGATAGTCTTGTAGTTTACACATGTCTTAGATAGGGTTGTAAAATTCACACTACACCCATGGTTGGTTCATGGTTGGTAAATGGTTGGAATATTCTGTAACAATTCAAGTTTAACTGACAATGAATTATGAAATAACACCTTTCTATTTGTCAACACACACAGACACACGCACACACACACACACACACACACACACACACACACACACACACACACACACACACACACACACACACACACACACACACACACACACACACACACACACACACACACACGTACGCACAAACACACAGATAGTCAGGTTCCAAAGATATACAAGGTTAGACTCACCCAGAATAAGTAGAAGAGTTCTGGTCCCCATCTCAAAGACAGACTGGTATTATATCCACACCAGACAACTAGTAGGATCCTAATAAAACTAGTCCCACAAGAAGAATCAGTCTGAGATTAAATCTGCTTTACAGTTGAATTCAGATTGAAGAAAATCCCAGTTTAACAAGGTTTTTATTCTGTATGGTCCACGGTGATAACATGAACAGAAGAAAAATAAATAAAATATTCCCTCTCTTTTGGCGAGACAACTCTCAGTGTGAGCCACATGGAGTTAGAAAACAACTATAATGCTCTCCTCTCCTCTCCCTCTTTCTGTTAGAGAACGCCTCCTCTCTAGTTTCACACTCTTCTCCTTTCTCTCTGTTTCACCCTTATCTCTCTCTCTCTCCTTGTTCTCTTTTTCTGTTTCAACTCTTCTTCTCTCCTCCCCCCTCTCTGTTTTTCACCTTATCTCTCTCTCTTTCCTTCCTCTCCCTCTCTTTCTCTCTCTCTCTCTTATTTCACACTCTCCCTCTATCTGTTTCACACTACCCCTCTCTGTTTTTCACCTTATCTCTCTCTCTCCCTCTCTCTCTCCTTCTCTCACTCTTTCTAATTCACCCCTTTCTCTCTTCTTCTTCTTCTTATCTTTCTCTCCCTCTTTCTTCTTCCTTTTCATCTCTCCTTCCCCCTCTCTTTCTCTCATCATCTCTCCTTCCCCCTCTCTTTCTCTCATCATCTCTCCTTCCCTCTCTTTCTCTCATCATCTCTCCTTCCCCCTCTCTCTCTCATCATCTCTCCTTCACTCTCTCTTTCTCTCATCATCTCTCCTTCCCCCTCTCTCTCTCTCATCATCTCTCCTTCCCCCTCTCTTTCTCTCATCATCTCTCCTTCCCCCTCTCTTTCTCTCCACATCTTCTGATTAGTGTATATTATTCTCTTCACATACCACTTGTCTCTTTCTAGTTCCCTCTCTTATTCTTGACATGGGAATTAGGTTTACTCATTCACTGCTCAGTTCTCTCTCTCTCTCTCTCTCTCTCAGACTTCTCTGAATAGTCTATATAGAGCACCAATAGTCAAAAGTAGTTCACTGTAGGGAATAGGGTGCATTTGGGACACATACAATATATAAATTACTGATAGCCATGGGATATAGGCCTACTGGTAATACTAAGCCTGTTATTGGTCCAGAATGTATTCTTTCTGATGTCACAGTGTAAAGTGTTCAAACAAGAGGGAACCAATCAACAAAAGCATGTGGGATTGTTACTATTCTACTGATCTACATGTTGCTGCCAATACAGGGATCTACTGTATAGAAAGTGAAGTAGGACAGAAGACATTAGAGAAGGGATATACTGTATAGAAAGTGAAGTAGGACAGAAGTCATTAGAGAAGGGATATACTGTATAGAAAGTGAAGTAGGACAGAAGTCATTAGAGAAGGGATCTACTGTATAGAAAGTGAAGTAGGACAGAAGACATTAGAGAAGGGATATACTGTATAGAAAGTGAAGTAGGACAGAAGTCATTAGAGAAGGGATCTACTGTATAGAAAGTGAAGTAGGACAGAAGACATTAGAGAAGGGATCTACTGTATAGAAAGTGAAGTAGGACAGAAGACATTAGAGAAGGGATCTACTGTATAGAAAGTGAAGTAGGACAGAAGTCATTAGAGAAGGGATCTACTGTATAGAAAGTGAAGTAGGACAGATACATTAGAGAAGGGATCTACTGTATAGAAAGTGAAGTAGGACAGAAGTCATTAGAGAAGGGATCTACTGTATAGAAAGTGAAGTAGGACAGAAGTCATTAGAGAAGGGATCTACTGTATAGAAAGTGAAGTAGGACAGAAGACATTAGAGAAGGGATCTACTGTATAGAAAGTGAAGTAGGACAGATGACATTAGAGAAGGGATCTACTGTATAGAAAGTGAAGTAGGTCAGAAGTCATTAGAGAAGGGATCTACTGTATAGAAAGCATACAACATTGAATGTAGACATTGTTTAGATTATTTTAAGACTCTACTTTATCTCCATGGTTAAGCTGAGACCAAGGTCTAGGTTGGAACCTTAAAGGGGCAGCCTGGGATCCAAAAAGCAACAAACCGGTCATCCCACCACTTGTTGTGGTTAACAGCTGAGGGATGGGACTGGAGGAATTTAACCACTCTCAAAATCACAGACGGAGCTCTGGATGCAAGGACTGAACATCCATGAGATCAACATGATAGTTTTAACCATGTTTTAAACCTTTACATCATGTACAAACAATGGAGTAAAACAAGCTTATATTTGGGGTTCTGATGGGGAACGACAGTTGACCTGTTCACAAGACAGTTTTAAGTAAATATTCTTCAATGTTCTGATGGGGAACGACAGTTGACCTGGTCACAAGACAGTTTTAAGTAAATTTTCTACAATGTTCTGATGGAGAACGACAGTTGACCTGGTCACAAGACAGTTTTAAGTAAATATTCTTCAATGTTCTGATGGGGAACGACAGTTGACCTGGTCACAAGACAGTTTTAAGTTATATTCTTCAATGTTCTGATGGGGACCGACAGTTGACCTGGTCACAAGACAGTTTTAAGTAAATATTCTTCAATGTTCTGATGGGGAACGACATTTGACCTGGTCACAAGGCAGTTTTAAGTTATATTCTTCAAGAACCAAGGGCTATAATTCACTAATTTAAAAGTAAAAAAACTGGATGTACCAATCCTGGATGGCCCCTTTAAGTTAGGTTTTGGTTTGGCTAAGCTGATCCTAGATCTGTGCCTAAGGACAACCTCTCCAATGACTGAACTGTACAGTAATTTACTGTATTCTGATCCTAGATCTGTGCCTAAGGACAACCTCTCCAATGACTGAACTGTACAGTAATTTACTGTATTCTGATCCTAGATCTGTGCCTAAGGACAACCTCTACAATGACTGAACTGTACAGTAATTTACTGTATTCTGATCCTAGATCTGTGCCTAAGGACAACCTCTACAATGACTGAACTGTACAGTCATTTACTGTATTCTGATCCTAGATCTGTGCCTAAGGACCAATAACATGGCTGAACTGTACAGTCATTTTCTGTGTTCTGATCCTAGATTTGTTCCTAAGGACCACTAACATGGTGAACTGTACAGTACATTTACTGTATTGTGATCCTAGATCTGTGCCTAAGGACGTCTAACATTGTTGAACTGTACAGTAATTTACTGTATTTTGATCCTAGATGTGAGCCTAAGGACCACTAACATGGCAGAACTGTACAGTAATTTACTGTATTTTGATCCTAGATGTGAGCCTAAGGACCTCTACAATGGCAGAACTGTACAGTACATTGTTACTACTTTATTCCTAAACCTATACAACTATTGAAACAACTTTAACCCAACACCTAGCAACCTCATCAAGCTGTTCAGATCTCTTGGCGTAACGGCTAATGTGTTAGGTTAACAGTTGCTGGACCCAGGTTTAAGTCCAGGTCAGGATTGCTACACTATATTTTGTTGGCCAGTGATAAACGAACCAATGGTTTTAAGATGGAGCCATGAGTGACAATCCCTGTTGGAGAATCTGGATTTCCTGTTTATTCCCTTCTGATTCTGGGAAAACTTCCAACTGGGATTTCTAAAAAACCTGTTGATAAATGCTGTTTTTGATAGAAGCAGTGCAAATGTTGACAACACATCTTATATTATCTCATTATATACATAGAGGTGGCCATGGTAACACTTGATAATAACTATCATCAATAAACCTTTTAACGATTTATAAACTCTTAACAACTATATTGTAAACATTTATCAACATTTATAAGAATGTATAAGCATTACCAGCCTTCCAATTCCATAAGAATGTACAACATTTATAATAATTTATTATAATACATTTAAGCCTACTAGAAAGTGTGCCCTCAGGCCTGGAGGGAAGCAAAAGTCTTTCCGCTTATTAAGAATAGTAAAGCCCCCTTCAAAAGGCCGACCAATCAGCCTGTTACCAACCCTTTGTTAACTTTTGAAAAAAATGGTGTTTGACCAGATACAATGCGTTTTTACAGTAAACAAATTGACAACAGACTTTCAGCACGCTTACAGGGAAGAACATTCAATAAGCACAGCACTTACACAAATGACTGATGATTGGCTGAGAGAAATTGATGATAGAAAGATTGTAGGGGCTGTTTTGTTAGACTTCAGTGTGGCTTTTGACATTATTGATCATAGTCTGTTGTTGGAAAAACATAAGTGTTATGGCTTTACACCCCCTGCTATATTGTGGATAAAGAGTTACCTGTCTAACAGAACACAGAGGGTGTTCTTTAATGGAAGCCTCTAGAACATAATCCAGGTAGAATCAGGAATTCTAGGCCCCTTACTTTTTAAAATGTTTACTAATGACATCAAATCAAATGTTATTTGTCACACAATACAACAGGTGTAGTAGACCTTACAGTGAAATGCTTACTTACAAGACCTAACCAACAATGCTGTTTAAACATTTTTTATAAAAAAATACCTAACAAAAATATGAATAAGAAATAAAAGTAATAAATAATTAAAGAGCAGCAGTGAAATAACAATAGCAAGGCTATATACAGGGGGCACCGGTATAGACTCAATGTGCGGGGGCACCGGTTAGTCGAGGTAATTGAGGGAGGTAAATTAAAGTGACTATTCATAGATTAGAACAAAGAGTAGTAGCAGTGTAAAAGGGGGGGGGGCAATGCAAATAGTCTGGGTAGCCATTTGATTAGATGTTCAGTAGTCTTACGGCTTGGGGAAGAAGCTGTTTAGAAGCCTCTTGGACCCAGACTTGGTGCTCCGGTACCACTTGCCGTGCGGTAGCAGAGAGAACAGTCCATGACTAGGGTGGCTGGAGTCTTTGACAATTTTTAGGGCCTTCCTCTGACACCGCCTGGTATAGAGGTCCTGGATGGCAGGAAGCTTGGTCCCAGTAATGTACTGGGCCGTACTCACTCCCCTCTGTAGTGCCTTGTGGTCGGAGGCCGAGCAGTTGACATACTTTTGAGTAAAGCCAGTGTGTCTATGCATGAGGATGACTCAACACTATATATGTCAGCTACTACAGTGACTGAAATGACTGCAACACTTAACAAAGAGTTGCAGTTAGTTACAAAATGTGTGGCAAGGAAAATCCCTTCTAAGTACACAGAGAGCTAACACTAATAATATGTGTGTCAAACCTTCCTGGCTCAAAGTGGAGGAGAGATTGACTTCCTCAATACTTGTATTTATGAGATGAATGGATATTTTGAAAGCACCGAGCCATCTGTTTGAACTACTGGCACAAAGCTCGTACACCCATGCATACCCCACAAGACATGCCACCAGAGGTCTCTTCACTGTCCCCAAGTCCAGAACAGACAATTGGAGGCGCACAGTACTACATAGAGCCATGACTACATGGAACTCTATTCCACATCAAGTAACTAATGCAAACAGTAAAATTAGATTTAAAAAACAGATAAAAATAAAACTTATGGAAGAGCGAAACTGTGAAGCAACACAAACATAAGCACACACACGCATACACACAATAACATACGCACTATACACACACGTGCACATGGATTTTGTGTTGTAGATATGTGGTAGTGGAGTAGGGGCCTGAGGGCAACACTTAGTGTGTTGTGAAATCTGTTGTGAATGTTTTGTAATGTTTTTAAACTGCTTTAATGTTGCTGGACCACAGGAAGTGTAGCTGCTGCCTTGGCTGGAACTAATGGGGATCCTTAATAAATACCAGTACAACACATCACAATACACACCACAACACAACACATACAAATGAAAACTGCCACATCCTTATCATGCTCATAGTAGATCCAAGTTGTTGCCATGGGTAACCATGTTTACCATCAGATACCAACTAACTAAGATACAAACGAAGACATGAAACAGAGAGGAAGTTGAGGTGGAGATTAAAACACCCAGAAACCCACAGCACACCAGTGATGAAATGTTACCATTGTAACCATCCTAGTACGCATCCCAAATGACACCCTATTATATAGTGCTCTATGGGCCCTGGTATAATGTAGTGCACTATATAGGGAATAGGGCCCTGGTCTAATGTAGTGCACTATATAGGGAATAGGGTGTCATTTGGGCCTTAACACTAGAAAGAGGAAGCTGCCAGTGGCATAACCGTATCTACAGCAACAGAGGAAAGTCCCTACTGTAATATAAGCACCACACTCAGATCAGTTTATATAGTCCCTTACTGATCATCATTATCCAGGCTTACACAGTACAACTGAACCTAGACCTGTCCTTATGGGGCGGTTTGCACAACAGTAACCTCTGTTTGAGGAAGTAGCATGGGGATCAGTGAGGGTAGTGAACTCTCTAACAGTCTAGTTCAGGGGGTCAAACTCATTTTGCCAAGTGGGCTGCATTAGGTCTTCAACCTGGTCCGGAGGACCTCACTTAAAATGTAATATATTTCCTCGACATCCTTTTTTCTGAGATATCCATCGCTGTTTGACTGTCTAAATATAAGACACCTGTACCATGTCAGATATAGAATTGTATACCATTTCTATACATCTTTCTATACATCACAATTTCTATACACTTTCTATATATCACAATAGAGTGTAATATAACAAAAACGTTTAAAATAGAAACACTGGATTTTTGGCATAAAAAATTATAAAAAAGTTGATTAATTATGAAATTATGAAAATTATTAAGAAACATTCCACCCTTGAGGCCACTAGTCTCTCCTTTCTTCTGAAGTGTACACTCGTTCACTACTTCAAATCTAAAAGCATTTGATTGGTGGAGGCATGCTAGTGTGAGTTCAGTGAAGGAAAGTGAACAAGTGTACTCTTCACGAGAAAGGAGAGATTATTGGGATGCACCCCGAGTCTTAGTTCTGCCGCATGCAAGACGATGTGGTGGGGTCACAGTTCAAACTGGTTTAGGGTACGGGGTCACGTTCAAGCCGGACTACAATGCAGTTGTTGCATTGCTTCAAGCAATGGCTGCGTGCTACGTCGCTGTATTTGTATTTGTTTTTATTCTGTATCCCCATTAGTTCCTGTCAAGTCAGCAGCTACTCTTCCTCTTCCAGCAAAATTAAGGCAATTTTAAAAACATTACAAAATATTAATAACAGATTTCACAGCATATTAAGTGTGTGCCCTCAGGCCTCTTGCTCTTTCTTCTACCACTTATCTACAACACATGTTATCTTGTGTTTATATGCATTTGTCTATGTTTGTGTTGCTTCACAGTCCCCGCTGTTCCATAAGGTGTATTTTTTTAATCTAATTTTAATATTGGCATCAGTTACTTGATGTGGAATAGAGTTCCATGTAGTCATGGCTCTATGTAGTACTGTGCTCCTCCCACAGTCTGTTCTGGACTTACAGCTCAGTCAGGCATCAGATTGCTGCTATGTAATGTGATGGGTACAGCTGTGAGTTCAGGCAGATGACTGGATTGGAATGCGGCCAAAAGATAGGGGTCATGGGGTTAGAGGTCAGGAATCGGGGGTTAGAGGTCAGAGGTCAGGGCTAGCATGGCCTCAGCCGTCTCATCTGTGCCAGGTGCAGTGCTGTTACCGTGGTTACTAAACCCTGACAGACAGGTGTATCGACCAGGTGTGTTTGTGCACATGCCCAGAGGGTCGTGCACCGAGGGAACCCACACACACTCATCCTCATCTGTAGTTGACACACACACACACAAGCTAAGCTGAGACCCACGCATCACACACACACACACACACACACACACACACACACACACACACACACACACACACACACACACATACACATACACACACACACACACACACACACACACACACACACACACACACACACACACACACACACACACCCCCGAGCCTCTCACACGGCTGTTGCTATTTCTTCTACATGAATACATCAATACATATAATCACATTGACACAACTTACATAGAATAATATCATGGTATTTGTACAGTAGGTGATAACGGGGCATTCATAGCTGTTGCTACACTAGAGAGAGAGAGAGAGAGAGAGAGAGAGAGAGAGAGAGAGAGAGAGAGAGAGAGAGAGAGAGAGAGAGAGAGAGATTCACTCTGTTTTGTCCTCAATCATACAAAAAATATAGACAGTATGAAGTGATGTTTCCAGCAGAAGCAGTCAATCATTCAAGAGAAGACACACACATAATGGTACCCTCCTGTTGGATTAACCTTCACAGTGTCCAGCATAAGCAGAGAATCTGAAACCAGGTTCGCATTGGCAGTTGAAGCTCCCGATGGTGTTGAGGCAAATGGCGTTACTGGTACAAACACGTAGTTCCCCCTGGCACTCATTGAGGTCTGTAGAGAGATGGAAACATGGTGACAGAGCAGTGAATCCCTAACCTGTCCTCCAGTGATTCCCTAATCTCTCCTCCAGTGATTCCCTAACCTGTCCTCCAGTGATTCCCTAACCTCTCCTCCATTGATTCCCTAACCTGTCCTCCAGTGATTCCCTAATCTCTCCTCCAGTGATTCCCTAACCTGTCCTCCAGTGATTCCCTAACCTCTCCCTCCATTGATTCCTTAACCTCTCCTCCAGGACCTCAAGACAGTGTGTATTCCACAACTAACGCAGCTAATTTAACATAATTTATATAGAATAATATCATTATCACACCATCCCCACCTACACATAAAAATAAAATCATTATCCACCCCCCCCCCCACCTACACATAGAATAATATCATGATCACCCCCCTCCCCAGCTACACATAGAATAATATCATTATCACCCCCCCCCCACCTACACATAGAATAATATCATGATCACCCCCCTCCCCAGCTACACATAGAATAATATCATTATAACCCCCCTCCCCACCTACACATAGAATAATATCAAGATCACTCCCCTCCCCACCTACACATAGAATAATATCATTATCACCCCCCTCCCCACCTACACATAGAATAATATCATTATCACCCCCCTCCCCACCTACACATAGAATAATATCATTATCACCCCCCTCCCCACCTACACATAGAATAATATCATTATCCACCCCCCTCCCCACCTACACATAGAATAATATCATTATCCACCCCCCTCCACACCTACACATAGAATAATATCATTATCACCCCCTCCCCACCTACACATAGAATAATATTATTATCACCCCCCCTCCCCACCTACACATAGAATAATATCATTATCCACCCCCCTCCCCACCTACAAATAGAATAATATCATTATCCACCCCCCTCCCCACCTACACATAGAATAATATCATTATCCACCCCCCTCCCCACCTACACATAGAATAATATCATTTTCACCCCCCTCCCCACCTACACATAGAATAATATCATTATCCACCCCCCTCCCCACCTACAAATAGAATAATATCATTATCCACCCCCCTCCCCACCTACACATAGAATAATATCATTATCCACCCCCCTCCCCACCTACACATAGAATAATATCATTATCACCCCCCTCCCCACCTACACATAGAATAATATCATTATCACCCCCTCCCCACCTACACATAGAATAACATAATTATCACCCCCCCTCCCCACCTACACATAGAATAATATCATTATCACCCCCCTCCCCACCTACACATAGAATAATATCATTATCCACCCCCCTCCCCACCTACACATAGAATAACATAATTATCACCCCCCTCCCCACCTACACATAGAATAACATAATTATCACCCCCCTCCCCACCTACACATAGAGTAAGTTGATGATTATTAACATTCTCTATAAACTCTCAACATTGTACAGATAAGAGGACTCTGAACAAGTAACGGTTTGTTCCCTCGACATGTAACATTCACACACACACACACACACACACACACACACACACACACACACACACACACACACACACACACACACACACACACACGCACACGCACACACACACACACATTTGAATACTCACCCTTAGAATCCCCATTGGGAGGGGTGAAGTTGACAGTCATTGTGGATATGAACCCAGGTTGACACTGACAGTAGAAGCTCCCCTGTGTGTTGTAACGTGTGGTATTACTTCCACAGGGTGGGGTACTGTCCCACTCTTTACACTCATCTATATCAACACACAGTGTTCTTGTTTTGGCTATGAAGCCCAGGCCGCAATCTCTGGCCTCTAGGTTCCCCAGTAAACTGAAATGAATACCTGTGAGTAGAGGGAAGGGGGGAGAGAGAGAGAGAGATAGAGAGAGAGAGAGAGAGAGAGAGAGAGAGAGAGAGACGAGAATTGACGAGAATTGACGAGAATTGACAGAGAAAGGTCTTGAGCAGGTGGGATCCTGCATTTTTCAGCATGTTCTTAAAAAAATATTGATTTAGAGTTAGATAAACTTGGATTTTTTTTCAGGGACATATACAGGATGCTACCCTCTACAACATAACCTTCACTCTAAATCAAAACCCAAAACCTACAACCTGATTTTGGACGAAATTACAGAATCACCTGGAAGGCTTACAACTACCAAAGATTATTATTCCAAAGCTATACAGCAAATGCTCTGGAAAACAACAGAAACCTGAAAACACCATCCAACCTGGAACTGAGTGAGTAATGTTTAGTCTGAAGCTATGTTTATTTCCAAAAGCCAAGAAGAAAAATACATTACATTACATTACTTTATAAGGACTGAATGCTAAATTAAGGCTACCAAGCTTGATACAACTTTAATTAGTACTGAGGTGTCAAGTGAGAGGTGTCAAAGCCCTTTAGCCCAACAATGGCAGGAGAGTGGAACACTCCACTCCAACCAAATGGAGAGGCCTTAGAAGCTGCCTCCCGCTGTTCAGAGGTTGTTAAAATACAGTACCCTGTGTATGTAAAAAATGATAAGGCAAGAAAAGATCACAAAATGAAGCTCCTTATGGAAAATCAAGAGACACTTTTTGCTGACTAGTATAAAAACAGGAACATCAGTAACCTCATCCTCCACACAGACCATCCCCTGGCATGGCACAGTGCTATATTAACACACTACCCCTCTGTTAAGTGTAACCGAGGGGTGGAAACTCAGGATACTAGACAACGAGGACTCTGAGTCAGCTAATGGAACAGTATTGGTACAGGGCAACCCCAAACAGTTTCAGCTGGACTTTTACCTAATCAAAGAATTATCTCAGCAGGAGAAGCTCTCCCATGAGAAAGATATCCCCAACCCGAGTAGGTCAGACCACTAGGCTACCTGGGGAGGCAGGAAGCCTAGTGGTTAGAGCATTGGACTATTAACCGAAAGGTTGCTAGATTGAATCCCTGAGCTGACAAGGTAAAAATCTGTCGTTCTGCCCCTGAACAGGCAGTTAACCCACTGTTCCTAGGCTGTCATTGTAAATAACAATTTGTTCTTAACTGACTTGCCTAGTTAAATAAAATACAAATATATGTAAAAAAAAAAATATGGATTTCGGGCACTTGTCAGCCCGGCTGGTAGATTATTACTAGCATGGGTCCAAAATATGTGCCATGAAATATTTGAACATACAAAACGTCACAGACGGGCTAGTTTGGCAAATTTTCTACTAGCCCGGTCTGAAAAGTACTAGCCTTGGACTAGCTTCATTCCCATCCCTGTCTATACCACAGTACGCTGGACCTCGTTGGGATTCAAAAATATTTTTTTCTTTAAATTTGTGCATCCCAAATGGCACTCTATTCCATAGGCTACTGTGGGCCCTTGGGGCTTACTAGTAGTATAATCACTATTGCCTACTTTCCTGAGTTGACTAAATTCACTCCATATCTCCCTAAAGTTTCACTGCCATCTGGGATTATGCGTTAATCTGTCCCTAAAGGTGCGCTGCCATCTGGGATTACGCGGTAATCTGTCACTAAAGGTAGGCTGCGATCGGGGATTATGTGTTAATCTGTTTTTAAAGGTGCGCTGCCATCTAGGATTACGCGGTTTTCTCGATTGGCAACTACTACTGATTATGTGGACTAGGGAGTGAGCTTCGGAAAATGTGTATTTAAACGTTTATTTTATCGTAGTTCACACATTTAATAACCCGTACCGACTGGAAAGGCATTCCGGATTATAGACTTGCCTTTGGTGACGGGAAAAGGTTCTGGGAAACAGCTAAACCAGAGGGTTGAGATGTGGCCTTCAGCGACTGCAGCGAAGAGATGCTGCGTTTGGTTGATTTCACATTCAAGTTAATAATTCGCATTTGGTTTATGGAACTTCATTCAATAGCTAATTTACAAGATCCACTAATTACTATGCATTCTATAGTTGTTAAAAGTTGATAATTAGTCACTTCAGAATTGTCATGTTGGAGGCAGGGGTTAGGTTCTCTGTATTAATTGTTTTGAGAACAAAGACTCAAGAGCTACATTGGAATTTTGCTCTATTTTAATTCATTTACAAATTATGCTGATGAATTTATGAATATAACACCATTATTATTTGTGTAATATTCTGATATACTGTATTTAGAGAGATATTGTCACCTCTGGTTAATAATCATGAGTATTCACCCCTTTTGATTTCTTCACATTTTATTGTGCTACAAAGTGGGATTAAAATGGGCAAAAATAAATAAATAAACAATCTACACAAAATACTCTGTAATATCAAAGTGGAAGAAAATTCTACAAAAAAATTGTAATTGATTAAAAAAAAACACTAATATACATTGATAAGGTAAGTCAATACATAGGTCAATACATGGGTCAATACATGTTGGAAACACATTTGGCAGTGATTACAGCTGTGGGAGTTCATTGGTAAATCTCTAAGAGGTTTTTTTGCAGTAGTACTTTAGTGTCTTGTTGCATACAGGATGCGTGTTTCAGCTAAAGGGGAAGTCCAATAGATCAATGTAATGCAATTGAATTGGAGTCATGAATAAGGGTTAGCTTAAAAAGGGCTGTGTTATTATTAGTGGGAGTAGTAGTAGTGATAGTAGTAGTAGTAGTGGCAGTATAGAAGGAGTAGTAGTAGGAGTACAGAAGTAATAGTAGTAGGAGTATAGAAGTAGTACTAGTAGTAGTGGTATAGCAGTAGTACTAGTAGTAGTGGTAGAGATATTATAGCTAGGTTACTAAACTGAAGTATAGTACAGAAGACAGAGATATTATAGCTGGGTTACTAAACTGAAGTATAGGAGAGAAGACAGAGATATTATAGCTGGGTTACTAAACTGAAGAATAGGAGAGAAGACAGAGATATTATAGCTGGGTTACTAAACTGAAGTATAGTAGAGAAGACAGAGATATTATAGCTAGATTACTAACCTGAAGAATAGGAGAGAAGACAGAGATATTATAGCTAGGTTACTAAACTGAAGAATAGTAGAGAAGACAGAGATATTATAGCTAGGTTACTAAACTGAAGGATAGGAGAGAAGACAGAGATATTATAGCTAGGTTACTAAACTGAAGGATAGGAGAGAAGACAGAGATATTATAACTAGTATACTAAACTGAAGGATAGGAGAGAAGACAGAGATATTATAACTAGTATACTAAACTGAAGTACAGTAGAGAAGACAGAGATATTATAACTAGATTACTAAACTGAAGGATAGGAGAGAAGACAGGGATATTATAGCTAGGTTACTAAACTGAAGTATAGTAGAGAAGACAGAGATATTATAGCTAGGTTACTAAACTGAAGAATAGGAGAGAAGACAGAGATATTATAGCTAGGTTACTAAACATAAAAGGAAATATGACTCAAAAACTATATTTTGGTATTTGTTTCATTATGTTTTGCATGTCACTAGTAAAGTTGTCAAGATTTTGGACGTTTAAGAAGAAAAGTGTCTCCAGCCACATCCTCATGATAATTCATGTTTATCACTGAACACAGAATGAGTCCATGCAACTTACTATGTGACTTGTTAAGCACATTTTTACTCCTGAACTTATGTAGGCTTAACATAACAAAGGGGTTGAATAACTAATGACTTTTCATTTTTTAAATTAATTTCGAAAATGATCTACAAGCAACATTCCTCTTTGACGTTATGGATATTGTGTGTAGATAAGTGACACAACCTCTACATGTAATCCATGTTAAGTTCAGGCTTTGTAACACAAACATTAAACGTGGAAAAAGTCAAGTGGTGTGAATACTTTCTGAAGGCTGTATGGCTTTACAAAAAGCTGTGTTTGTCATCTGGCAGCTTTGTTTCCTGTGGTGTGTGTGCGTGTATGTGTGTGCGTGTGCTTGTGTGTGTGTGTGTGTGTGTGTGTGTGTGTGTGTGTGTGTGTGTGTGTGTGTGTGTGTGTGTGTGTGTGTGTGTGTGTGTGTGTGTGTGTGTGTGTGTGTGTGTTTGTGAGGTGAGATCATGACTGACAATTTCAGTCAGAAAGCAGGCCTCACACACACTGAAGGTCTTTATGACACACACACACACACACACACACACACACTACCTCCCTTCAACAATTGACACCGTGTCAGTTTCTCTCTCTCTTCATTTCTTCTTCTCTCTTTCTCTTTCTCTCATTCTACATTTTTTTCTGTCGGTCTGTCTCTCCTTTTTCCTCTTTCTTGACCCCTCTATCTCTTTCTTACTCTTTACCACCCTCTCTTTCCCTCCAGAGACGTGGATGTAGATTTAAGGCAGCTCCCTGCACCTCTCTGATTCACAGGGGTTGAGTTAAACACGGAAGACACATTTCGGTTGAATGCATTGTTGTGCAACTGGCTCTTAGAAAAAAAGGTGCTATCTAGAACCAAAAAGGGTTATTCGACTGTCCCCATAGGAGAACCCTTTGAAGAACCCTTTTTGGTTACATGTAGAACTCTTTTGGGTTCCATGTAAAACCCTTACAGCAGAGGGTTCTACATAGAACCCAAAAGAGTTCTACATTAAACAAAAACATTTTTTTTTCTATGGGGACAGCCAAAGAACCCTTTTGGAAGCCTGTTTTCTAAGAGTGTAGGTATTCTCTTCCCCTCATTCTCTGTATATTTCATTCTCATGTTTTTGTCGGTAGCGTTCTGTCTCCCCCCCCTCTCTCTCTCTCACACACACACCCTCTGTCTCTCTCCCCCTCCTCCCTCTCTCTCTACCCCCTGTCACGTCCTGGCCAGTATATAAGGTTAATTGTTTGTAGTTTGGTCAGGGCGTGACAGAGGGTATTTGTTTGATGTGGTTCAGGGTGGTGTGTTTGATTTAAGGGTGTTGGTTTTAGTAATTCCGGGTGTTGGTTTATGTTTGGGTATTTCTATGTGGAGTCTAGTATGTCTGTTTCTATGTCTGGTGAATTGGGGTTGGGACTCTCAGTTGAAGGCAGGTGTTGTCTATCTGCCTTTGATTGAGAGTCTCATATATGAGGGTGTGTTTGTGTTTGTGGGTGATTGTTCTGTGTTCAGCCCTAGGCTTTGCCAGACTGTTTGTTGGTTGTTCGTTCATTCTCGTGGTTTGTTATTTTGTATTCATTTTGGAAAGTTAATAAATCTCAAAATGAGCATACACGTACCTGCTGCATTTTGGTCCTCTTTCACCGACGATAACCGTGACAGAATCACCCACCACCAAAGGACCAAGCAGCAGAGGAAGGAGCGGAGGAATTACGAGTTGGACTGGCGGGAGAAGTGGACTTGGGAGGAAGTTCTGGACGGGGCCGGACCTTGGCATCAGGCTGGGGAGTATCGCCGCCCGCAGTGGGAAATAGAAGCAGCCAAGGCAGAGAGGCGGTGGTACGAGGCCAGAGACGCGCTGAGGGAGAAGCACGAGAGGCACCCCCAAGACATTTTTTTGGGGGGGCACACGGGTAGTTTGGCTAGGCGAAAGAAGAGCCGGAAGATAGCTACCCGTGGTTATATGGAGGAGCGTATGGGGTGGAGAGCGCTATGTTTCGCTGAGAAGCGCACTATCTCACCCATACGCACGCACAGTCCGGTGCGAGTTATTCCAGCCCCTCGCAGGTGCCGTGCTAGAGCGGGCATCCAGCCTGGTAGGAGGATGCCTGCGCAGCGCATCTGGTCGCCGGTACGCCTCCGAGGACCAGGCTACCCAACTCCCGCTCTACGCACGGCTACCATCAAGCCCCTGCACAGCCCAGTCTGCTCTGTACGAGCACTCCGCTCGTGCAGGGCTACTAGTTCCATCGAGCCAAGGCGGGTTGTGCAGGAGGTAAGATCTAGACCGGCTGTGCGCCTCCATAGCCCTGGGTTTCCAGCTCCTGTCTCTCGTGCGGACCCGGAAGTGCGTCCACCCAGTCCGACTCGTCCTGTTCCCGCTCCCCGCACTAAACGGCAAGTGCGTAAACCCAGCCTCGCCAGTCAACAGTCGTCGGAGCTGCCCGCCAGTCAACAGTCGTCGGAGCTGCCCGCCAGTCAACAGTCGTCGGAGCTGCCCGCCAGTCAACAGTCGTCGGAGCTGCCCGCCAGTCAACAGTCGTCGGAGCTGCCCGCCAGTCAACAGTCGTCGGAGCTGCCCGTCAGTCAACAGTCGTCGGAGCTGCCCGCCAGTCAACAGTCGCCGGAGTGGTCAGACTGCGCTGAACTGCCGGAGTGGTCAGACTGCGCTGAACTGCCGGAGTGGTCAGACTGCGCTGAACTGCCGGAGTGGCCAGACTGCGCTGAACTGCCGGAGTGGCCAGACTGCGCTGAACTGCCGGAGTGGCCAGACTGCGCTGAACTGCCGGAGTGGCCAGACTGCGCTGAACTGCCGGAGTGGCCAGACTGCCCTGAACTGCCGGAGTGGCCAGACTGCCCTGAACTGCCGGAGTGGCCAGACTGCCCTGAACTGCCGGAGTGGCCAGACTGCCCTGAACTGCCGGAGTGGCCAGACTGCGCTGAACTACCGGAGTGACCAGACTGCGCTGAACTACCGGAGTGACCAGACTGCGCTGAACTGCCGGAGTGGGCAGACTGCGCTGAACTGCCCAGACTGCCCAGACTGCCCAGACTGCCCAGACTGCCCAGACTGCCCAGACTGCCCAGACTGCCCAGACTGCCCAGACTGCCTGGAACGGTCAGAACCTGAGCCGCCTCCAATATAGGTGGGTTGGGGAGGGGTGGTGTAGCACAGTGCCGTCGTTGACGGCAGCCACCCTCCCTTCCCTCCCTTTAGTAAGGGGGAATTTTTCTTTTGGGTATTGTTTGGGGGTATTTATTTATTATTATTATTATTATTTTTTTTTTTTTAAGGTGCTTCTGGGGTAGCACCTTTAAGGGGGGGGTACTGTCACGTCCTGGCCAGTATATAAGGTTAATTGTTTGTAGTTTGGTCAGGGCGTGACAGAGGGTATTTGTTTGATGTGGTTCAGGGTGGTGTGTTTGATTTAAGGGTGTTGGTTTTAGTAATTCCGGGTGTTGGTTTATGTTTGGGTATTTCTATGTGGAGTCTAGTATGTCTGTTTCTATGTCTGGTGAATTGGGGTTGGGACTCTCAGTTGAAGGCAGGTGTTGTCTATCTGCCTTTGATTGAGAGTCTCATATATGAGGGTGTGTTTGTGTTTGTGGGTGATTGTTCTGTGTTCAGCCCTAGGCTTTGCCAGACTGTTTGTTGGTTGTTCGTTCATTCTCGTGGTTTGTTATTTTGTATTCATTTTGGAAAGTTAATAAATCTCAAAATGAGCATACACGTACCTGCTGCATTTTGGTCCTCTTTCACCGACGATAACCGTGACACCCCCCCTCCGTACTCATATCAAATACATATCAAATACTATTTCAATCATTTCAGGGCCTTTCATTTCTAGCCTGTCTGAAGTGTCGTATGGGCAGGGTTTGTACTGTAGCCACTATTCTATTGGTTCAATTACGTTAGGCAAGCTCAGTCAAGACCAGATTAACTAATTGCAATGACATCGAGTAGTATTTGAACCCAGATCTGACTCATTCAGGGACTCTCCAAATAGACGACTAGTGTCAGTCCTGTTACTGTGTTGCTTCCTGGAAACAGACATTCTGACAGTAATAAATAACAGAACATACCCTGAACATAGTACTACATCCATAACATCCATAACTACCTGAACATAGTACTACATCCATAACATCCATAACATAACTACCTGAACATAGTACTACATCCATAACATACATAACATAACTACCTGAACATAGTACTACATCCATAATATCCATAACATAACTACCTTAACATAGAACTACATCCATAACATAACTACCTGAACATAGTACTACATCCATTACATCCATAACATAACTACCTGAACATAGTACTACATCCATAACATCCATAACATAACTACCTGAACATAGTACTACATCCATAACATCCATAACATAACTACCTGAATGTACCTTAAAGACAGTAACACATAACATAACATGCTAACTTATAGCATAACATAACATAGTAGATAATGTATATTAAAATATTATGTTAACTTAATTGTCAGATTCAACAAAAGACCTCTTTGTTTCTTGGGACCTAGAACAAGCATCTCTGTTTTGTTTGAGATTAAATGTAGAAAGTTTGCAGCCATCCACTTCCTTGTGTCTGAAACACAGGCTTCCAGCGAGGGCAATTTTGGGGCTTAACCATGTTTCATTGAAATGTACAGCTGTGTGTCATCCGCATAGCAGTGAAATTTAACATTATGTTTTCGAATGACATCCCAAAGAGGTAAAATATATATTGAAAACAATAGTGGTCCTAAAACGGAACCTTGAGGAACACCAAAATTTACAGTTGATTTGTCAGAGGACAAACCATCCACAGAGACAAACTGATATCTTTCCAACATATAAGATCTAAACCAGGCCAGAACTTGTCCGTGTAGACCAATTTGGGTTTCCAATCTCTCCAAAAGAATGCGGTGATCGATGGTATCAAAAGCAGGACTAAGGTCTAGGAGCACGAGAACAGATGCAGAGCCTCGGTCTGACGCCATTAAAAGGTAATTTGCCACCTTCACAAGTGCAGTCTCAGTGCTATGATGGGGTCTAAAAGCAGACTGAAGCATTTCGTATACATTGTTTGTCTTCAGGAAGGCAGTGAGTTGCTGCGCAACAGCTTTTTCTAACATTTTTGAGAGGAATGGGAGATTCGATATAGGCCGATAGTTTTTTATATTTTCTGGGTCAAGGTTTGGCTTTTTCAAGAGAGATTTTAATGAATGACGCAAATATACATTTTCACAGTCTGCTCCCTCAGTTTGTCTGATGGCAACTTACATATACTCCAGAATGTTATGAAGAGCGATCAGATGAATTGCAATTAATTGCAAAGTCCCTCTTTGCCCTGCAAATGAACTGAATCCCCCAAAAACATTTAATTCCAGGCTTTTCAGCACAGCTAACATTTCATTTCATGCATTTCAGCCCTGCCACAAAAGGACCAGCTGACATCATGTCAGTGATTCTCTTGTTAACACAGGTGTGAGTGTTGATGAGGACAAGGCTGGAGATCACTCTGTCATGCTGATTGAGTTCGAATAACAGACTGGAAGCTTCAAAAGGAGGGTGGTGCTTGGAATCATTGTTCTTCCTCTGTCTACCATGGTTACCTGCAAGGAAACACGTGCCGTCATCATTGCTTTGCACAAAAAGGGCTTCACAGGCAAGGATATTGCTGCCAGTAAGATTGCACCTAAATCAACCATTTATTGGATCATCAAGAACTTCAAGGAGAGTGGTTCAATTGTTGTGAAGAAGGCTTCAGGGCACCCAAGAAAGTCCAGCAAGCGCCAGGACCGTCTCCTAAAGTTGATTCAGCTGTGGGATCGGGGCACCACCAGTACAGAGCTTGCTCAGGAATGGCAGCAGGCAGGTGTGAGTGCATCTGCACGCACAGTGAGGCAAAGACTTTTGGAGGATGGCCTGGTGTCAAGAAGGGCAGCAAAGAAACCACTTCTCTCCAGGAAAAACATCAGGGACAGACCGATATTCTGCAAAAGGTACAGGGATTGGACTGCTGAGGACTGGGGTAAAGTCATTTTCTCTGATGAATCTCCTTTCTGATTGTTTGGGGCATACGGAAAAAAGCTTGTCTGGAGAAGACAAGGTGAGTGCTACCATCAGTCCTGTGTCATGCCAACAGTAAAGCATCCTGAGACCATTCATGTGTGGGGTTGCTTCTCAGCCAAGGGAGTGGGCTCACTCACAATTTTGCCAAAGAACACAGCCATGAATAAAGAATGGTACCAACACATCCACCGAGAGCAACTTCTCCCAACCATCCAGGAACAGTTTGGTGATGAACAATGCCTTTTCCAGCATGATGGAGCACCTTGCCATAAGGCAAAAGTGATAACTAAGTGGCTCGGGGAACAAAACACCGATATTTTCGGTCCATGGCCAGGAAACTCCCCAGACCTTCGGCGGCAGCATAGCCTTGTGGTTAGAGTGTTGGACTAGTAACCGAAAGGTTGCAACATGTAGATCAGTAGAATAGTAACAATCCCACATGGCTTTGTTGATAGGTTCCCTCTTGTTGGAACACTTTACACTGTGACATCAGAAAGAATACATTCTGGACCAACAACAGGCTTAGTATTACCAGTAGGCCTATATCCCATGGCTATCACTAATTGATATATTGGATGTGTCCCAAATGGCACCCTATTCCCTATAGTGAACTACTTTTGACTAATGGTGCACTATATAGGGAATATGGTGTAATTTGGGATGTACACATTGTCTTAAAAGAGCCTAAGCTTAAAGTAATTATATGGTTGAATCTCTCTCTCTCTCTCAATTTTTTTTTTTTCAAATTCAAGCTGCTTTAATGGCATGAAAAACATTGTGTCAATATTGCCAAAGCAACAATGTATACAATATACATTGTAATAAAATTATAAACAAATAATAATATGAAATGGCAGTAAATAATAATACAAAATTAAATACAAAAATAATAACAATAAAATGGTAACAGTCAATAGTAGAATGTAATGTAATAAATATAAAAATCTAAATATGGAAAATGAAACTATAACTAACTTATAACTAAATAACGGTCATCTTCACCATTACATCAGTACTACAACTACTATCATCATTACCACTACTACTACTATTACTACTACGACGATGACGACTACTACTACTACTACTACTACTACTACTACTACTACTACTACTACTACTACTACCACCATCATCAAGAAACTGCTATCATTACCATTCCCACCCATACCACTACTATTTGGAATGATAAACAACAATAATAATAGTAATAACAATAATAAGTAAGTTACTGCTTACTATGCAGATGTTATTATTCAGTGTCCCTCAGGCTATGGCAGGCAAATACATATTTGGCTGCAAGAGGAGCCGTTTCTCCTTCGCCCATCAGTATTTTTACTTTTTCCTCTGGGTTTAATAAATTCAAATTTGGAATAAATGTAGTCATTTCTGTGAATAAGGAATCTCTTTGTGAGGAATATTTATCACAGTAAAGGAGAAAGTGCATCTCTGTCTCTACCTCCTCTGTCGTGCAGTGACCACATACACGCTCCTCTTTGGGTAGCCATGTCTTTTCATGTCTGCCGGTTTCTATTGCCAATCGGTGGTCACTCAGCCTGTACTTGGTAAGGATCTGTCTCTGCCAGGTGGTCACTCAGCCTGTACTTGGTAAGGATCTGTCTCTGCCAGGTGGTCACTCAGCCTGTACTTGGTAAGGATCTGTCTCTGCCAGGTGGTCACTCAGCCTGTACTTGGTAAGGATCTGTCTCTGCCAGGTGGTCACTCAGCCTGTACTTGGTAAGGATCTGTCTCTGCTTCGTATCTCTGACAGAGTAGAGATAATCAGCCAATTCATATTCTCTGTTTAGGGTCAGATAGCAATTTAGTCGGCTTTGGGATTTTGTTTCGTTTTTCCAATGTTGTAAATATGAGTCCTTTGATTGGTTCATGATTTTGTTTATTTGAATCCTTTCTTTTGAAGCAGTGCTGGTGTCAGCTTGGTTGGTGAGGTTCAACACCAGCTGACTGAGAGGGCTCGTTTCTGGGCTCAGCTCTTGGGTTTGAAGTGCTTTAAAACCTGTTGGGGCTAGTGGGCAGTATTGAGAATTTAGAAAAAAATATGTGCCCATTTTTAACTGCCTCCTACACCAACTCAGAAGCTAGGATATGCATATTATTAACATATTTGGATATAAAACACTCTGAATTTTTTTAAACTGTTTGAATAGTGTCTGTAAGTATAACAGAACTCATATGGCAGTCAAAACCCTGAGACAAATTCTGACAGGATGTGGATATCTGATGTGTTGAATTACTTTTAAGCCTATGCCATTGAAACACACAGGGACTCATTAATCATTGAGCACTTCCTACGCCATCCACTAGATGTCACCAGTCTTTACAAAATGGTTTGAGTCTTCTACTGTGAAAACTGACCAAACAAGAGACTTGGAACGTTGGTCATAAGCGGATGGCCAATACTACTCTGGCGCGCGAGTGCATGTTTGGGTACTCTCGTTCCAATACGTTTTAAAAGAGAATGCAATCGTCCGCCTTGAATATTATTGAAGTTCTGATTGAAAAAGGCCCTAATGATTTATACTATACAACGTTTGACATGTTTGAACGAACGTAAATATTTTCTTTTCCCTCTTTGATGAAGGGCAACGTTCATGTTTTTGAGTAGCCTACAGGACGTGCTAACAACACGGAGCTTTTTGGACATAAATTATGAGCTTTTTCGAACAAAACTACATTTGTTATGGACCTGGGATTCCTGGAAGTGCCTTCTGATGAAGAAAATCAAAGGTAAGGCAATATTTACATAGTATTTTTGATTTTAGATCTCTCCAACATGGTGCCTAGTCTGTATCGCCAAGCCTATTATTCTGAGCACAGGACCTCGTTTATTGCAAAGTGTGATTTCCCAGTAAAGTTATTTTTAAATCTGGCAATGCGGTTGCGTTCACGAGATGTTAATCTATAATTCTTTGAATGACAATATAATATTTTACCAATGGTTTCGAATAGTAATTATTTAATTTGTTGTGCTGATTGACTGGCGGTATTGGAGGGAAAATATTTCCTCAACATCAACGCCATTGTAAAATGCTGTTTTTGGATATAAATATGAAAAAATGCATGTATTGTCTAACATAATGTCCTAGGAGTGTCATCTGATGAAGATTGTCAAAGGTTAGTGCGTAATTTTAGCTGGTTGTCTGCTTTTGGTGAGCCTGTCTTTGAATTGACAAAACATTACACACAGCTATTTTCAATGTACTGTCCTAACATAATCTAACTTTATGCTTTCGCCGTAAAGCCTTTTGGAAATCGGACAACGTGGTTAGATTAAGGAGATGTTTATCTTTCAAAGGGTGTAAGATAGTTGTATGTTTGAGAAATTTGAATTATGACATTTAATTGTTTTCAAATTTGGCGCTCTTGATATTTCACCTGCTGTTGATAGGGTGCACCACGGGTGGGACGCTTGCCTAGCCCATAGAAATTAACCACACCGCTAAATGCAAATATTGTTTTTCATAAATGTTTACGATATCGACCATTTTGACTTTACAGTTTGGCCGTCTAGTGGGAACCTTTGTCACGGGAGGAGTGGTAAAGCAATGCGTGGTGGAGGTTTGGTGACGTCATATCAGCGACTCCCCAGTGTTATGGGCGCTCCTTGACCCCTAGGACAGACAAATGTCAAAAAACAGAGGTTAACTCAGTGAAAGTGGTGTGTGTGTGTGTGTGTGTGTGTGTGTGTGTGTGTGTGTGTGTGTGTGTGTGTGTGTGTGTGTGTGTGTGTGTGTGTGTGTGTGTGTGTCTGTCTGTTTGTGTGTGTGTGTGTACCTGGGAGTGGCTCGAAGAAGGGTTGGTAGTGCTGACCGCTGAGTATCTCTTCTTCAGTGGTGTGCAGATACAGGACAGGAGCCTGCCATACTCCTCTCTCACCTGATGGGGGCAGCAGAGCACAGTGTTACACACACACACACACACACACACACACACACACACACACACACACACACACACACTACACACACCATACCGTTTTGTTCAGTAGGCAGTGCATGATGAACAGCAGAGCTCCCTGTAGAGAGTTGAGGATAGTGAAGAGATATGTCATGACCACTGTCCCCTCTTCTTGGAACTGGAACACTCCAAATATCCACATAGTACCCAACACACACAGCTGGGCCACTGCTGTCACTGTGAACACCCTGGAGAGAGAGAGGGAGGAGGAGGGAGGAGGAGGGGGAGGAGGGAGGGAGGAGGAGGGGGGGAGGAGGGGGATGAAGGAGGGAGGAGGGGAGGGGTGGATGAGGGAGGAGGGGGGGATTGGGGGAGGAGGAGGGAGGGAGGAGGGGGAGGGGAGGGAGGAGGGGGGGAGGGAGGAGAGGGGTGGGAGGAGGGAGGGAAAGGTTTTAGTACAGTTTTATTTAATGTACTATGGCAGCTAAAAACTGAATTGCATAAAATCATTTATTCAAACACACCAAGGATTTGTCACTCTCCATACATTCACTACATTTCTACATTCACCTATCTCTCCGTTCCTCTATTTGTCTCTCTCCATCACTTTCTCTGTCTTTTCCCCTCTCTCTCTGTCACACCTGTGTTCCATTCCCTGACGTTCGACGTCGCCGGTCTACAAACCTCCGGTCATGGCAACCATAATTGTGCACACCTGGCAACCCACATTACGCACACCTGCTCCCCCTCGGTATGCACACTTGGACTTCATCATTACCTTGATTAATTCCCCATTATTTAGCCCTCAGTAGCCTGTCTTCAGGCAGTAGTTTCATTCACGTTCAGTACGCTGCTCCTGTTCTCATTATTAAACTCTCCTTCTGCACCGGTTTCCTGAATCCTAGTGTATAGGTTACACTCTCTCTCTCTCTCTCTCTCTCTCTCTCTTTCTCTCTCTCTCTCTCTCTCTCTTTCTCTCTTTCTCTCTTTCTCTCTCTCTCTCTCTCTCTCTCTCTCTCTCTCTCTCTCTCTCTCTCTCTCTCTCTCTCTCTCTCTCTCTCTCTCTCTCTCTTTCTCTCTCTCTCTTTCTCTCTCTCTCTTTCTCTCTCTCTCTCTCTCTCTCTAATCCCTCCATTATTAAACTCTCCTTCTGCACCTGCTTCCTGACTCCTAGTGTTTAGGTTACACTCTCTCTCTCTCTCTCTCCCCCACTTCCTGGATGGATTCTTCTCAGGTTTTTGCCTGCCATATCAGTTCTGTTCTACTCACAGACGCTATTTTAACAGTTTTGGAAACTTTAGAGTGTTTTCTATCCAAATCTACCAATTATATGCATATCCTAGCTTCTGGGTCTGAGTAGCAGGCAGTTTACTTTGGGCACGCTTTTCATCCAGAGGTGAAAATAGTGCCCCCTACCCTAGTGAGGTTAAACTCTCCTTCTGCACCTGCTTCCTGACTCCTAGTGTATAGGTTACGCTCTCTCTCTCTCTCTCTCTCTCTCTCTCTCCCTCCATCCCTCTTTCTATCTCTCAGTTTCACGCACTCTCTCTCTCTCTCTTTACTTGATCTTGCGTAGGTTGGAGAGGTCAGGGTTGAGACTAGAGAACTTCTGGGCCAGCCTCCAGACAGTGATGATGAAGATGAAAGCGTTGAGGATGATGATGGTGCACACTGGGCCTAAGAAACTCCAGATGAATCCTCTCTCCAGAGACAACCAACAGCTGACACACAGAGAGGATAAGGTTAGAATTAGGTTATATACATGTTATATTTATGTTTTATAAAACCTCTCTCCAGAGACAACCAACAGCTGACACACAGAGAACGTTAGAATTAGGTTAGATTAAAGTTAGAATTAGGTTATCTGGTGTTATTTACATGTTATATTTATGTTTCATAAAACCGCTCTCCAGAGACAACCAACAGCTGACAGAGACAGGATAACGTTAGAATAACATTATCTGGTGTTATTTATATGGAACAGATTTGCTACACAGTCTCTCACACACACACACACACACACACACACACACACACACACACACACACACACACACACACACACACACACACACACACACACAGAGTTAGAGACTCAGACTCACTGTTGTGTGGTACCGTATCCATCTGGGTAGGTGATAGCAGAGATGATGACTATAGCCAGTGGCAGTCCATATCCCACAGCATACAGGTACAGACGTCTACAGTAAGAAGAAGAATCACAGAGCTTCATAAAATACAGGTTCAGAGGTTTACAGTAAGAAGATGAATCACAGAGCTTCATAAAATACAGGTACAGAGGTCTACAGTAAGAAGAAGAATCACAGAGCTTCATAAAATACAGGTACAGAGGTTTACAGTAAGAAGATGAATCACAGAGCTTCATAAAATACAGGTACAGAGGTCTACAGTAAGAAGAATAATCACAGAGCTTCATAAAATACAGGTACAGAGGTCTACAGTAAGAAGAAGAATCACAGAGCTTCATAAAATACAGGTACAGAGGTCTACAGTAAGAAGAAGAATCACAGAGCTTCATAAAATACAGGTACAGAGATCTACAGTAAGAAGAAGAATCACAGAGATTCATAAAATACAGGTACAGAGGTCTACAATAAGAAGAAGAATCACAGAGGTTCATAAAATACAGGTACAGAGGTCTACAGTAAGAAGAAGAATCAAAGAGCTTAATAAAATACAGGTACAGAGGTTTCCAATAAGGAAAAAAATCACAGAGATTCATAAAATAGCAGTTAAAAGAAAATGTAACACACCAAGGTAAATAATAGCAAGATAAAATAAAGTTGTAAGCAATATATATAATGAAAATATATAATAGATTAGGAAATAATATACTGCTCAAAAAAATAAAGGGAACACTTAAACAACACATCCTAGAACTGAATGAAATAAATAATCTTATTAAACACTTTTTTCTTTACATAGTTGAATGTGCTGACAACAAAATCACACAAAAATAATCAATGGAAATCCAATTTATCAACCCATGGAGGTCTGGATTTGGAGTCACACTCATAATTAAAGTGGAAAACCACACTACAGGCTGATCCAACTTTGATGTAATGTCCTTAAAACAAGTCAAAATGAGGCTCAGTAGTGTGTGTGGCCTCCACGTGCCTGTATGACCTCCCTACAACGCCTGGGCATGCTCCTGATGAGGTGGCGGATGGTCTCCTGAGGGATCTCCTCCCAGACCTGGACTAAAGCATCCGCCAACTCCTGGACAGTCTGTGGTGCAACGTGGCGTTGGTGGATGGAGCGAGACATGATGTCCCAGATGTGCTCAATTGGATTCAGGTCTGGGGAACGGGCGGGCCAGTCCATAGCATCAATGCCTTCCTCTTGCAGGAACTGCTGACACACTCTAGCCACATGAGGTCTAGCATTGTCTTGCATTAGGAGGAACCCAGGGCCAACCGCACCAGCATATGGTCTCACAAGGGGTCTGAGGATCTCATCTCGGTACCTAATGGCAGTCAGGCTACCTCTGGCGAGCACATGGAGGGCTGTGCGGCCCCCCAAAGAAATGCCACCCCACACCATGACTGACCCACCGCCAAACCGGTCATGCTGGAGGATGTTGCAGGCAGCAGAACGTTCTCCACGGCGTCTCCAGACTCTGTCACGTCTGTCACGTGCTCAGTGTGAACCTGCTTTCATCTGTGAAGAGCACAGGGCGCCAGTGGCAAATTTGCCAATCTTGGTGTTCTCTGGCAAATGCCAAACATCCTGCACGGTGTTGGGCTGTAAGCACAACCCCCACCTGTGGACGTCGGGCCCTCATACCACCCTCATGGAGTCTGTTTCTGACCGTTTGAGCAGACACATGCACATTTGTGGCCTGCTGGAGGTCATTTTGCAGGGCTCTGGCAGTGCTTCTCCTGCTCCTCCTTGCACAAAGGCGGAGGTAGCGGTCCTGCTGCTGGGTTGTTGCCCTCCTACGGCCTCCTCCACGTCTCCTGATGTACTGGCCTGTCTCCTGGTAGCGCCTCCATGCTCTGGACACTACGCTGACAGACAGAGCAAACCTTCTTGCCACAGCTCGCATTGATGTGCCATCCTGGATGAGCTGCACTACCTGAGCCACTTGTGTGGGTTGTAGACTCCGTCTCATGCTATCACTAGAGTGAAAGCACCGCCAGCATTCAAAAGTGACCAAAACATCAGCCAGGAAGCATAGGAACTGAGAAGTGGTCTGTGGTCCCCACCTGCAGAACCACTCCTTTATTGGGGGTGTCTTGCTAATTGCCTATAATTTCCACCTGTTGTCTATTCCATTTGCACAACAGCATGTGAAATGTATTGTCAATCAGTGTTGCTTCCTAAGTGGACAGTTTGATTTCACAGAAGTGTGATTGACTTGGAGTTACATTGTGTTGTTTAAGTGTTCCCTTTATTTTTTTGAGCAGTGTATAAATACAGACATTACGTATCTAAACGAATATAACAAAAATGTATAATACAAATAAATACTAATGTATACTATATATATATATACTAAGACATAATAATTTATAACCATAGAGTAAATATATCCAATACCTTATGGTTGTGTTGAAGACCAGGACCACCATGAGGTAGAGCTGAACCCCCTCTAACAACATCCAACTGAAGGATCCTAGAAAGAACAGGTGGAGGAGACCTGCTACAACCCTACATCCTCCCTGAGAGAGGAGAGGAGAGGGAGAGGAGAGGGAGAGGAGAGGAGAGGAGAGGAGAGGAGAGGAGAGGAGAGGAGAGGAGAGGAGAGGAGAGGAGAGGAGAGGAGAGGAGAGGAGAGGAGAGGAGAGGGGAAGGGCACCGGGGAGGAGAGAGAGGAGCAGAGGGGCAAGAGGGAGGGGAGGAGGAGAGGAGTGGAGAGGAAGAGGAGAGGGGTTGGAAAGGAGAGGGGAGGAGGAGAGACGAATAGGATAAAAGTCAAATTGAATATTCAAAAACTTAAATTCAGATCTGACTGTATGTAAATAGGGCTTATTTTCTGTTATTTGTTTGTCATCCTGCGTATAGAAGGGGGTACAAGATCCTAGGGGGAAGCAACACCAAATCAAAGTGACAAGGAAAATATTAAAAAGAGAAATTGCTATATATACCTTGATCCCTCACACACACAAACTCATACAAACACACAGTCCCCACATCCCTAAACACACCTTGCTCTGTGTGTGAGAGATGCCGGTGAGGAAGACGAGGTCAGCGATGAAGAGGCAGACACAGAGGTGGAGGTGGATGGTGGTGCGTGTCTCCTGGATGGACCGACACAGCCAGAAGGTCAGGATGCACAGCAACAGACACACCACAGACACCGACAGACCCAGCCACGTCAACAGACGCAGCTCAAAGGTGTGCTGGAGGGAGGGAGAGAAAGAAAGAGAAAGGGAGAGAGAGAGAGAGAGAGAGAGAGAGAGAGAGAGAGAGGGAGAGAGAGAGAAAGAGACAGAGAGAGAGAGAGACAGAGAGAGAGAGGGAGAGAGAGAGAGAGAGGGAGAGAGAGAGAGAGAGCGAGAGAGAGAGAGAGAGAGAGAGAGAGGTTTACATAACACATAACATCAGTGGCGACCTGTCATTCAGGGCACCTGTTTTGTGCCACACATTTTTTGCAACAAAAAATAATAAAAAAAAAATATATATATTATTGTTGAAGTCGGAAGTTTACATAGGTTGGAGTGATTAAAACTTTTTTTTCAACCACTCCACAAATTTCTTGTTAACAAAATATAGTTTTGTCAAGTTGGTTAGGACATCTACTTTGCGCATGACACAAGTAATTTTTCAAACAAATGTTTACAGACAGATTATTTCACTTATAATTCAATGCATCACAATTCCAGTGGGTTACAAGTTTACATACAGTTGACTGTGCCTTTAAACAGCTTGGAAAATTCCAGAAAATGATGTCATGGCTTTAGAAGCTTCTGATAGGCTAGTTGACATCATTAGAGTCAATTAGAGGCATACCTGTGTATGTATTTCAAGGCCTACCTTTAAACTCAGTGCCTCTTTGCTTGACATCATGGGAAAATCAAAAGAAATCAGCCAAGACCTCAGAAAAAAAAATTGTAGACCTCCACAAGTCTCTTTCATCATTGGGAGCAATTTTCAAACGCCTGAATGTACCACGTTCATCTGTACAAACAATAGTACGCAAGTATAAACACCATGGGACCACGCAGCCGTCATACCGCTCAGGAATGAGACGCGTTCTTTCTCCTAGGGATGAATGTACTTTTGTGCGAAAATTGCAAATCAATCCCAGAACAACAGCAAAGGACCTTGTGAAGAATCTGGAGGAAACTGGTACAAAGTATCTATATCCACAGTAAAACGAGTCCTATATCGACATAACCTGAAAGGCCGCTCAGCAAGGAAGAAGCCACTGCTCCAAAACCGCAATAAAAAAGCCACACTATGGTTTTCAACTGCACATGGGGACAAAGATTGTACTTTTTGGAGAAATTTCCTCTGGCCTGATGAAATAAAAATTGAACTGTTTGGCCATAATGTCCATCGTTATGTTTGGAGGAAAAAGGGGGAGGCTTGCAAGCCGAAGAACACCATCCCAACCGTGAAGCACGGGGGTGGCAGCATCATGTTGTGGGAGTGCTTTGCTGCAGGAGGGACTGGTGCACTTCACAAACTGGATGGCATCATGAGGATGGAAAATTATGTGGCTATATTGAAGCAACATCTCAAGACATCAGTCAGGAAGTTAAAGCTTGGTCGCAAATGGGTCTTCCAAATGGACAATGACCCCAAGTAAACTTCCAAAGTTGTGGCAAATGGCTTAAGGACAACAAAATCAAGGTATTGGAGTGGCCATCACAAAGCCCTGACCTCAACCCTATAGAAAATTTGTGGGCGGAACTGAAAAAGCATGTGCGAGCAAGGAAGCCTACAAACCTGACTCAGTTACACCAGCTCTGTCAGGAGGAATAGATCAAAATTCACCCAATTTATTGTGGGAAGCTTGTGGAAGGCTACCCGAAACGTTTGACCCAAGTTAAACAATTTAAAGGCAATGCTACCAAACACTAATTGAGTCTATGTAAACTTCTGACCCACTGAGAATGTGATGAAAGTAATAAAAGCTGAAGTAAATCATTGTCTCTACTATTATTCTGACATTTCACATTCTGAAAATAAAGTGGTGATCCTAACTGACCTAAGACAGGGAATTTTTACTAGGATTAAATATCAGGAATTGTGAAAAACTGAGTTTAAATGTATTTGGCTAAGGTGTATGTAAACTTCCGACTTCAATTGTATACATTTATTTTTTGTTTTGGGCTTGCCTGTTTTGCATGCTATTTTGGCATTAATATGTGTCACACATCAATTTGCAAACAATGTATAAACATATATATATATCATTGAGTTATAAAGCCGCATAGAAACATGGTCTCTTTTTAGTTTTCTTGAGTGAGGCAGCTCCAAAATGCAGGTGTTTCAACCTAGCTCTGTGCTTTCTGTGATGATGGGGCGAGGCAGCAGAAAATAGGAGCATTGCGCTGTGTTTGGCTCAGTGTTCTGTCACTAATGCGGGCACTACGTCATCGCCAAGTTTAAGTCCTTAGTAGGGGTAGACATCCAAAATGCCAGCCCTTTGGGTCCTGCCATAGAGTTATACTACAAGTGTCCTTCCAAGAAGGCTCAAGGTCATTGGCCACAGATAAAATGACGTCAAATCACATTATATGTACAGTGGATTTGATTGGACTGATCATGTCAACATCTTACTTTCAAAGTCTTAGCTAGCAGTGACGATCATGAATCAAGTCGACATTTTTAATCCTTGTCATATGAAGAGAAAAAATGAAGAGAAATTATGGATAAAACGTATCGGTGCTCATCGGCCATTGGACATAAAGATTACACAACAAGTTGGAAAATTGCAAATTCAACAATAAGTGGTTTTTAAGGAATCAGTGGCTAACTGCAAACAACGCAAAGCAACCCCTAGGCTTCTATTCAATGGAGTGGCTGTGTGTGTTTACCATTTAACCCCTAGTCTTCTATTCAATGGAGTGGCTGTGTGTGTTTACCATTTAACCCCTAGTCTTCTATTCAATGGAGTGGCTGTGTGTGTTTTTACCATTTAACCCCTAGCCTTCTCTTCAATAGAGTGGCTGTGTGTGTTTTTTTCAGTTCCCACCATAAATCCAGAGAATGCCAGACTTTGATGACAAAATTTACCCACATAGGATCGCCGTGTCACCTTCATAAGGTGAGTCCAAAAATGTCATGTATGCTGCTGTTTAAATTATGTAATATGCAAGGGAGATATGTATACTGTAGCTAAGAAAGTAAAACTAAGTGTATGTTGTGTAGTAAGCTGTTAGTTGCCCATGTGCGTCACCCTAATAATTTGGTCAATTTTCACCTCTTAATTTCGCCTACTGTTCTAACTTGGTGGTGCACATGAAGCCTATAACCTGTTTTAGAGAAATGTAATCATTGAATATTGTAAGAGCTTTCATTGTCTGTTTATCTGCCCCCTTTATTTATCCTACGTTTATGACTTGTTGTACAGGGAGTACACTGTAAGAATGGCCCATGTTCTAAATTCTGTCAATGTACATTTCAAAATTGCTGAACAAATAGTATATTGACTACATCCGTCGTCGCTCGCTCATTAATGTCTTAATCGAAATTACGGATTCCCTCTTATCCGCTTGTCATCCCCATATGCCATAGTTTGTACATGTCAATTGTCAGTAGAAACCACATTTGTTTAAGCAAGTCAGCCATATCAGCTATGTTTTTTTAAAAGGCAGTAAATGAGGCTGAATGAACTGTTTCGCTGCCAGACAAGGCTCCGCTGATAGCCAGGTGTAACAGTGGTAAGGTGTTGGAACTTCTGTTGGGACTCAGCTGTTGGGACAGCTTTATGTAGGCCCTAACAGTTTGTGGGCACCGTTTGTCACCGTTATAGTGCAATTAATGTATTGTTTAGTGTGTTGTGTAGTGGCTTTGCTGGCATGCATCTCACATTTATTTGGGTTTGCCCCACCAAGATTTCCATGCTAAAATCACCACTGTATAACATCAAGATGCAGGGATGCAGGGAAAGAATTAGCCTGTTCACCAGGTTAACTCATTACTCAACCTACTCAACTGACAACATAGGGTAAGGAGCATTATCTTGACATCACCCAGTGTGTGTGTGTGTGTGTGTGTGTGTGTGTGTGTGTGTGTGTGTGTGTGTGTGTGTGTGTGTGTGTGTGTGTGTGTGTGTGTGTGTGTGTGTACCTTTACAGGGTAGAGGGCCATGAGAACAGCAAAGCTGCTAAGGTGGGTACAGGAACACACAGTGTGTGTAGCGTTAGACGTGACTTTGACACAGCCACTCCTTGACCACGCCCCTCCCTCTTCATGGACACGCCCCTCCGACCAGAACACACAGGTATAGTTCAACTCCACTGACTCCGCCCTCACCTGGTGTAGGGGGTGGGGGAGGGAGAGAGAGCGAAAGAGACAGCGAGAGAGAGAGACAGAGAGAGAAACAGAGAGAGAGAGAGAGAGAGTGAGAGAGGAGGATGAAACATTGGCTAAGCACTTCTTAGAGAACTGTCTCTTCAACAGATCAGTATGTTTGGCCATTATCAGTCTGTTAGGCCATCGTCAGTCTGTTAGGCCATCGTCAGTATGTTAGGCCATCGTCAGTATGTTAGGACATCATCAGTCTGTTAGGCCATCGTCAGTATGTTAGGCCATCGTCAGTCTGTTAGGCCATCGTCAGTATGTTAGGCCATCGTCAGTCTGTTAGGCCATCGTCAGTCTGTTAGCCCATCGTCAGTATGTTAGGCCATCGTCAGTCTGTTAGGCCATCGTCAGTATGTTAGGCCATCGTCAGTCTGTTAGGCCATCGTCAGTCTGTTAGGCCATCGTCAGTCTGTTAGGCCATCGTCAGTCTGTTAGGCCATCGTCAGTCTGTTAGGCCATCGTCAGTATGTTAGGCCATCATCAGTATGTTAGGCCATCGTCAGTCTGTTAGGCCATCGTCAGTCTGTTAGGCCATCGTCAGTCTGTTAGGCCATCGTCAGTATGTTAGGCCATCGTCAGTCTGTTAGGCCATCGTCAGTCTGTTAGGCCATCGTCAGTCTGTTAGGCCATCGTCAGTCTGTTAGGCCATCGTCAGTATGTTAGGCCATCGTCAGTCTGTTAGGCCATCGTCAGTCTGTTAGGCCATCGTCAGTATGTTAGGCCATCGTCAGTATTTTAGGCCATCGTCAGTATGTTAGGCCATCGTCGGTATGTTAGGCCATCGTCGGTATGTTAGGCCATCGTCGGTCTGTTAGGGCATCGTCAGAATGTTAGGCCATCGTCGGTATGTTAGGCCATTGTCAGTCTGTTAGGCCATCGTCAGTCTGTTAGGTCATCGTCAGAATGTTAGGCGATCGTCAGAATGTTAGGCCATCGTCAGTCTGTTGGGCCATCGTCAGTATATTAGGCCATCGTCAGTATGTGAGGCCATCATCAGAATGTTAGGCCATCGTAAGAATGTTAGGCCATCGTCAGAATGTTAGTATGTTAGGCCATCGTCAGTATGTGAGGCCATCGTCAGTATGTGAGGCCATCGTCAGTATGTGAGGCCATCGTCAGTATGTTAGGCCATCGTCGGTATGTGGAAAAATGCAAGTCCTAACTGTAGCTGTATGATTATGATATACTAGAATATTTACATTCTTGATATGTTAACATCAGCCCTACGGCATATGTTATATTATCAAATGATACCTGTAGATGTACGATTATAATATGCTATAATATTTTCATACATCATATATTAACATCAGCTATTATAATATTATTAAATGATACCTGTAGATGTTTGAAGGTGAGGATGACAGGCTGGGTGAGGTGTTCTGTTGCTGGGTTACTGACGAGAGCTGTTACCACCTTGGAACTGATCTGGTAGCTAGGCTTTGATGCTGTGGCGGTGTCTGTGTCTGTGTCTGTGTCTGTGTCAGTGAGGTACTGGAAGGAGTTGTTGACAGATCTCTCCAATGTCTTGTAACACACCAACCCAGCCAGAGTGAAACCTGTGAAGCACAGAATGAAACAAGTTACCAGTATGTCTTGTAGCTTTCCCAGAATTCCCAGGTTTTTCAGGTTTCCTGGTTGGAAGATTCCTGGAATAAGGAGGTGCTTTGAAAGGCTGGTCATGGCTCACATCAACAAAATTATCCCAGAAACCCTACACCCCAATTTGCATACCGCCCCAACAGATCCACAGATGATACAATCTCTACTGCACTCCACACTGCCCTTTCCCACCTGGATAAAAGGAACACCTACGTGAGAATGCTATTTATTGACTACAGCTCAGATTTCAACACCATAGTGCTCTCAAAGCTCTTCACTAAGCTAAGGACACTGGTACTAAACACCTCCCTCTGCAACTGGATCCTGGACTTCCTGAAAGGCCGCCACAGGTGATCTTCAACACGGGGGCCCCTCAGGGGTGCGTGATCAGTCCCTTCCTGTACTCCCTGTTCACCCACGACTCATGGCCAAGCACGACTCCAACACCATCATTAAGTTTGCTGACGACAGAACAGTGGTAGGTCTGATCACCGACAACGATGAGACAGCCTATAGGGAAGAGGTCAGATACCTGGCCGTGTGGTGCCAGGATAACAACCTCTCCCTCAACGTTATCAAGACAAAGGAGATGATTGTGGACTACAGGAAAAGGAGGACTGAACACATCACCATTCTCATCGACAGGGCTGTAGTGAAGCAGGTTGAGAGATTCAAGTTCCCACTCAGGAAACTGAAAAGATTTGGCATGGGTCCTCAGATCCTCAAAAAGTTATACAGCTGCACCATCGAGAGTATCCTGACTGGTTGCGTCACTGCCTGGTATGGCAACTCCGACCACAAGACACTACAGAGGGTAATGAGTACGGCCCAGTACATCACTGGGGCCAAGCTTCCTGCCATCCAGGAGCTCTGTACCAGGCGGTGTCAGAGGAAGGCCCTAAAAATGGTCAAAGACCATTATGTCACTCTTGTCACAGACTGTTCTCTCTGCTACCGAACGGCAAGCAGTACCGGAGCACCAAGTCTAGGTCCAAGAGGCTTCTAAACAGCTTCTACCCCCAAGCTATAAGACTCCTGAACATCTAATCAAATAAGCTACCCTCCCACCCCCTTTTTTTACGCTGCTGCTACTCTCTTGTTATTATCTATGCATTGTCACTTTAATAACTCTACCTACATGTACATATTACTTCAATTACCTCGACTAACCCGCCCCCCACACATTGACTCTGTACCGGTACCCCTTGTATATAGCATCACTACTGTTATTTTACTGCTGCTCTTTAATTATTTGTTTATTTTTTACTTATCTATTTTTTACTTCACACTTATTTTTCTTAAAACTGCATTGTTGGTTAAGGGCTTGTAAGCATTTCGATGCCTGTGACAAATACAATTTTACTTTACTTGATTTGAATAAGCAGGAAATGCGGAATCCAGGATTTCTAGGCAACCTGGGAAAGTTACTGGTACTAAAAGATACAGTTCTTAGTTATAGATATGATGGTGATGATGATGATGAGGATGAGTATCCTACCTGGGTACGTCCCGTTGCCGGTGGCTGTCTCCCATCTGGTGTCGAGTCGAGCGTTGTCATTGGCCAGGCTGATTGGCCCAATGGGCGGAGTCTGTCCCCTCCTCACTGCTAGCTCTGCCTCTGTGTACAAGGACAAGGAGAAAGGTGAAGGAGGATGTGTGTGTGTGTGCATGTGTGAGTTTGTGTCTGGAAGTTCATGTGTATGTGTGCGTGTGTTACCTGTGTGGTCTGTTTCCATGGTGGTGTGGGTGTCTCTGAGCTGTGGCCCGATGAGCATCAAGGTGTCCTCCACGGCACCTAGCAACCCACTCACCTCCCGGCTGTTGCTTAGGATACCTTGAGACAGGAGACTGTCTATCTCTGTGAAGACATTCTACACACAGGAAGTGGAAACAGGAAAAAGGAAGGGAGTGAACAAGGTTTATATGCTTTTGTGTGTGTGTGTGTGTGTGTGTGTGTGTGTGTGAGAGAGAGTTTGTTTAACCTCCAGTAGGATCTCTCCAGTCAGTCTCCCTCCGGCTGCGTCCCCAGAGTTACTTAATGCCAGACAGCTTTTCCTCATCAGAGACAGGAGACCAGCTAAACCTGGAACCGTCTGAGAGAGAGGAAATATATTGACATATATTATAGTCCCAGAAGATAGCACTTAAAAGTACTAATTAAAACACTTGTTTCTAAAGTGGTCTTAGAGAGACAGAGAGCGATAGAGAGAGACACACACAGAGAGAGAGAGAGACAGAGAGAGATTTTAAAACTCATTATAAGATGCAAAAGTGAGTTGCAGTATTTGGAAATCAGTTATTTTACTGACTGCTCACTGCCATATTCTATAAATGTTCTGGTTATTTTACTGACTGCTCACTGCCATATTCTATAAATGTTCTGGATATTTTACTGACTGCTCACTGCCATATTCTATAAATGTTCTGGATATTTTACTGACTGCTCACTGCCATATTCTATAAATGTTCTGGATATTTTACTGACTGCTCACTGCCATATTCTATAAATGTTCTGGATATTTCACTGACTGCTCACTGCCATATTCTATAAATGTTCTGGTTATTTTACTGACTGCTCACTGCCATATTCTATAAATGTTCTGGTTATTTTACTGACTGCTCACTGCCATATTCTATAAATGTTCTGGTTATTTTACTGACTGCTCACTGCCATATTCTATAAATGTTCTGGATATTTTACTGACTGCTCACTGCCATATTCTATAAATGTTCTGGATATTTTACTGACTGCTCACTGCCATATTCTATAAATGTTCTGGATATTTTACTGACTGCTCACTGCCATATTCTATAAATGTTCTGGATATTTCACTGACTGCTCACTGCCATATTCTATAAATGTCACCCTAAAGTGTTAGTCATTATGAGTGACATCAGGTGTCAGGGTTTAGAACTCACCTGTCCAGGAGTCTGATCCTCTTTGACCTGGTCACAGGTCAGTACTGAAGGAAACACAAAACAATACCATCACACCTGGATCAACACTACACACCACATACTGTACATATTACAAAACACGACTGTCACACCTGGATCGACACAACACAGCACATACATATTACAAAACACAACCATCACACCTGGATCAACACTACACACCACATACTATACATATTACAAAAGACGACTGTCACACCTGGATCGACACAACACAGCACATACATATTACAAAACACAACCATCACACCTGGATCGACACAACACAACACATACATATTACAAAACACAACCATCACACCTGGATCGAAACTACACAGTACAACACAACAGAACATAACACAAAACAATCACACCTACACAACAAAACAACACAATCCCACCTGCACAACAACACAACATTACACAACATAACACAATTTAACATACCACCATCACACCTGCACAACAACAACAACCACACAACAGGACACAGCACAACACAATGAGAACTAACAACCATCACACATGCATGTTATCTGCACCACAACTCCACACCACAACACATGCAAATGAAAACTGTCACATCCTTATCATGCTCATCGTAGATCCAAGTTGTTGCCATGGGTAACCATGTTTACCATCAGATACCAACTAACTAAGATACAAATGAAGACATGAAACAGAGAGGAAGTTGAGGTGGAGATTAAAACACCCAGAAACTCACAGCACACCAGTGATGAAATGTTACCGTGGTAACCATCCTAGCATGCATCCCAAATGACACCCTGTTATATAGTGCTCTATGGGCCCTGGTCTAATGTAGTGCACTATATAGGGAATAGGGTACCATTTGGGCTCAACACTAGAAAGAGGAACCTGCCAGTGGAATAACGGTATCTACAGCAACAGAAGAAAGTCTGTACTGTAATATAAGCACCACACTCAGATCAGTTTATATAGTCCCTTACTGATCATCATTATCCAGGCTTACACAGTACAATTGAACCTAGACCTGTCCTTGTGGGGCGGTTTGCACAGCAGTGACTTCTGTTTGGGGAAGTAGAATTGGGAACAGTGAGGGTAGTAACCTCTGTTTGGGTACTATTGGGATCAGTGTACAACGTAAAACACCAAATCATGCATGCAGAGCAGAATTAGGCCGATACCCGCTAATTATGACAATCCAGAAAAGAGACGTTAAATTCTACAACCACCTAAAAGGAAGTGATTCCCAAATCTTCCATAAAAAAGCCATCACCTACGGAGAAATTAACCTGGAGAAGAGCCCACTAAGTAAGCTGGTCCTGGGGCTCTGTTCACAAACACAAACAGACCCCACAGAGCCCCAGGACAGCAACACAATTAGACCCAACCAAATCATGAGAAAACAAAAAGGTAATTACTTGACACATTGGAAAGAATTTTCAAAAAAACTGCGCAAACTAGAATAGCTATTTGCTATTTGAGAGTACACAGTGGCAGAATACCTGACCACTGTGACTGACCAAAACTTAAGGAAATCTTTGACTATGTACAGACTCAGTGAGCATAGCCTTGCTATTGAGAAAGGTCGCCGTAGGCAGACCTGGCTCTTAAGAGAAGACAGGCTATGGGCACACTGCCCACAAAATGAGATGGAAACTGAGCTGCACTTCCTAATTCATACATGACCATGAACTGAGACTCTCGCATCACACACACACACACACACACACACACACACACACACACACACACACACACACACACACACACACACACACACACACACACACACACACACACACACACACACACACACACACACACACACAAATACTCACCAGTACATTGTCCAGAAAAGGTAAAGTTGACAGTCGTTGTGGATATGAACCCAGGTCGACAGTGACAGTAGAAGCTTCCATATGTGTTGTAACACGTGGTATTACTTCCACAGGGTGGGGTACTGTCCCACACGTTACACTCATCTGTATCAACACACAGTGTTCTTGTTTTGGCTATGAAGCCCCGGCCGCAATCTCTGGCCTCTAGGTTCCCCAGTAAACTGATATGAAGACCTGTGAGGAGAGAGGGAGAGAGAGAGAGTTATTTAACCAGACAACCACTTTAAGCTGAGGCTCTTTTAAGACAATGTGTACATCCCAAATGACTCCATATTCCCTATATAGTGCACCATTAGTCAAAAGTAGTTCACTATAGGGAATAAGGTGCCATTTGGGACACATTCAATATATCAATTATTGATAGCCATGAAATATAGGACTACTAGTAACACTAAGCCTGTTATTGGTCCAGAATGTATTCTTTCTGATGTCACATTGTAAAGTGTTCTAACAAGAGAGCAGGGGCGGAAATCCCGGGGGGACGGGGGGGACACGACCCCCCCCATCCTGGGAAAAATATGATTTGTCCCCCCCCAATATATCACTGAAACATAACTATGTAATTTAAATCATATTAATAATACGCAATGAAAGTAATTGTGCTGATTATAGACACTTTATAGCGCGTTTTTAAGTTTCAAAAGATTGCGACCCCCCCCACCCTTTGCCTCACAATGGTTTGATCCACTGCCAGTTCCTTAGCTTGCTAGGTAACAGAGAGGTCGTATCTACTGTCTGAAAGGCACTCAATGCACGTAACTGACGTGAGGTTAATCCAGTCAATTGCGCACACACACTAGCTGAATATGCAGAGCTAGCGCGCAAATATTAACTATTAAGCTAGCTCGTACCTATTCCATTTATGTGGCGTCATCAAAGATGGAATCAGCATGCAGATGATGTAAGTTAGTGCTTCAAAGTCCCTGTGATAAGGTTAGCGATAAACTGAAATCCAAACTGAACAGAACTACACTCTCTTCTACCATTATCTTAAATATATTTAATGGTCTCGTTGCAAAAGCTAAATTGTCGCAAATGAACTTTTATTTATTTATTTTATTTCACCTTTATTTAACCCGGGTAGCAAAGATTATAGCAAACACCACTGAAACTGAATTGGTGCTCGCTAGCTTTGCAAATTCAGCTATTGTTGGAAGCCAGCCAATATGAAACAAACTATTAAAATTACAAAAGGTTGCAGCATATGTTGTGTAAATGGTGAACTCATACAGCTGTCAACTCTTGTCACTGCAATCCGTTTCACATTTGCTAGCTACCTTTTAGATCGAAGCCCAAATAGAATGATTGAATATGATAGAAGCCCATCTCCTACTGTAAATAACCTACACACTGTGTGTGTAGCCAGCCAGCCAGGTAGAAAAATGGCAGAAAAATATAAGACGGACATCAGAGTATTTTTCAATACACCAAAACGCATAGTAAGAACCCTAGTAGCCTAATATCTCAAAGACTAGTTGATAAAATGTTCATAAGAAAGAAATGAAATTCTAATGGAAATGTTTCACAATGATGTCATTAGGCAGAGCAGGCAACAGATGGCACACAGACAGCAGAGTTGGGGACAGATATGCAGGGACAGACTGGCAGACAGGGAGTCTCAGGTAAGTTTGTTGAGTCTTTGTTTGGCAACATTATGAAAGGTTCTCAATTTTTTTGACTTGTAAAATAGGAACATAATTGGAAAATGCCATGGATACCCCCACTCTCAACTTAAACTGGTGACTGAACTAAGATTTGTTAAAGGCAATGGTATTGCTGTTGTGATTAGTTGTGTAGTTTTGGGTACCGGTAGTTAGGAGTACGGCAAACACCTTATTTCTTTGGTTCCTCAATATACATTTACCATATTACAATGTAGGCTATGTGTTACAGCACTACTTTTGGTGTCCCCCTCAGGAATTGCTCTTGAGAAAATTTCATGTAATTGTCCCCTCCAAAGTTGATATCAGATTTTCGCCAATGCAAGAGGGAACCTATCAACAAAACCATGTGGGATTGTTACTCAACATCACAATAATTTATGTCTTAAAGCCATCAGATTGAACTCTGGACTTCGAAGCCAGTTATACTATTTATTTTTATTCTTCCCCATTCAGGGACTGATTTAGGAACTCTCATTTTCATTGCAAAGGGAATTTCGTTTGGAGTAAAATGTTTCTGTTACTAAACGTTTTGCAACTGTTTACAACTGCTTGCTATGGTCTTCATCTGAATGAACAGGCCTACAACCAGGGATGGAATTTACAGATTAAGGACACTTGTCAGCCGGGCTGGTAGATTATTACTAGCCCGGGTCCAAAACATGTGCCATGAAATATTTAAAAATACAAAATGTCACAGACGGGCTAGTTAGGCATATTTTCTACTAGCCAAATCTGAGAAATACTAGCCTTGGACTAGCTTCATTCCCATCCCTGCCTACACCACAGTACTCTGGACCACGTTGGGATGCAAAAAAGGTTCTCCTTTACAATTGGTGCATCCGAAATGGCAGTCTATTTCATAGGCTACTGTACTATAGGCCCGTGGTGTCACATCCTGACCATAGTAAGTTGTTATTTTCTATGGTAGAGTAGGTCAGGGCGTGACGGGGGGTGTTTGTCCATTTTTGTATTTCTATGTTTAGTTTCTAGTTTTGTATTTCTAGGTTGGTGTTTGTTTGGCATGACCTCCAATTAGAGAAAGCCGGTTGTCGTTGTCTCTAATTGGAGGCCATATTTAAATTGATGTTTGTCCCACTTGTGTTTTGTGGGTGATTATATTTTGAGTAGTGTGTTTTTCTTCTCTGCGTCACGGTTTGTTGTTTTTGTGTTTCAAGTATTTAAGTGTATTGCATTCAGTTTCACAAATATAATATGTGGAACTACACAAACGCTGCATCTTGGTCTGCTCCTTCAGACAACTGTGACACATGGGTATAATCACCAGTAAAATACTTGTTCTCCACATTGCATATATTTGATTGTCTTCGTGGTGCCTACTTTTCCTGAATTTACCAAATTCACTCCATATCTCCCTAAATGTGTGCTGCCATCTGGGATGGCGAGGTAATCTGCCCCTAAAGGTTCACTACCATCTGGGATTATGCTGTAATCTGTCCCTAATGGTGTGCTGCCACCTGGGATTATGCGGTAATCTGTCCCTAAAAGTGTGCTGCCACCTGGGATTATGTGGTGATCTGTCCCTAAAAGTGTGCTGCCACCTGGGATTATGTGGTAATCTGTCCCTAAAAGTGTGCTGCCACCTGGGATTATGTGGTGATCTGTCCCTAAAGGTGTTCTGCCACCTGGGATTATGCGGCGATCTGTCCCTAAAGGTTCACTACCATCTGGGATTACACTGTAATCTGTCCCTAAAGGTGTGCTGCCACCTGGAATTATGCAATAATCTGTCCCTAAAGGTGTGCTGCCACCTGGGATTATGTGGTGATCTGTCCCTAAAGGTGTGCTGCCACCTGGGATTATGCGGTAATCTGTCCCTAAAGGTTCACTACCATCTGGGATTACGCTGTAATCTGTCCCTAAAGCTGTGCTTCCACCTGGGATTATGCAGTAATCTGTCGCTAAAGGTGTGCTGCCACCTGGGATTATGCGGTAATCTCTTGTAGCAACTACTACTGAGTATCTGGACTAGGGAGTGAGTTTCAGAAAATGTGTATTTAAACATTTATTTCACCATAGTTCACACATTTAATAACCTGTACCGACTGCAAAAGCATTCAGGATTATAGATTTGCCTTTTCTGGGAAACAGCTAAACCAGAAGATTGGGATGTGGCCTTCAGCGACGTGCGCGAAGAGGCTGCTGTTGTGTTTGATTAATTTCACATTCAGGTTAATGATTCTTAAGCATCTGGTTTATGGAACTTTATTCAATAGCTCATTTACAAGTTCCGCTAATTACTATTCATTTTATAGTTGTTAAAAGTCGCTAATTAGTCACTTCAGAAATGTAATGTTGGAGGCTTTGGTTAGGTTCTCTGTATTTGTTATTTTGAGAATAAAGATTCAAGAGCTCAGTGTTAATTTGAGTTAATTATATTGGAATTTTGCTCTATGTTAATTATTTACATATTATGCTGATTAATTTATTAATATATTTCCATTCATTATTAGGGTCAAATTGTGATACTGAATTTTAGAGAAATAACGTCACCTCTCTGGTTAATACTCATAAGTGCTCACCACCTTTAAGGTGTTAAATTTGTCTGTAAGCAAGACATGTCTGGTTTTCTTTTTGTAGTCTGTAATTGCCTGTAGACCCTGCCACATACGTCTCATGTCTGAGCTGTTGAATTGCGACTCCACTTTGTCCCTGTACCGACATTTAGCTTGTTTGATTGCCTTGAGGAGGGAATAACTACACTGTTTATATTTGTCCATATTCCCAGTCATCTTTCCATGTTTAAATGCAGTGGATGATGAAGATCCTTTTCATTTTTATTTGTTTTACTTATTTTACCAGGTAAATCGCCTGAGAACATTCTCATTTATAGCAACGGCCTGGGGAATAGTTACAGGGGAGAGGAGGGGGCATGAATGTGATGCTAATGATGATGATAGTAATGATAATGATGATGATGATGATGATAATAGTAGTGATGATGGTGATGATGATGATAGTGATGATGATGATGACGATAGTAGTGATGACGATGATGATAGTAGTGATGATGATGATGACGATAGTAGTGATGACGATGATGATAGTAGTGATGATGATGATGATGATGATGATGATGATAGTGATGATGATGATGGTGATGATGATGATGATGATGATGATGATGATGATAGTGATGATAGAAGTGATGATGGTGATGATGATGATAGTGATGATGATGATGATGATGATAGTGATGATGATGATGATGATGATAGTGATGATGATGATGATAGTGATGATAGTAGTGGTGATGGTGATGATAGTAGTGATGATGATGATGGTGATAGTGATGATGATGAGTATTATTAGTATTATTAGTGAGGCTGGTGTGAGGATATTGGAGGAGGTTACTGGTATTATTTCTGATGTCACACTGTCATTAATTCCCAACAAGGGGGAGCCTATCAGCATGTGAGATTCTCAATATTCTACTGATCTCAAAATTGTTCCCAATCTAGAGATATTTTAGCTAGGTAACTAAACTGAAGTATCGGAGAGAAGACAGAGATATTATAGCTAGGTTACTAAACTGAAGTATAGTAGAGAAGACAGAGATATTATAGCTAGGTTACTAACTAGGTTACTAAACTAGGTTACTAAACTGAAGTATAGTAGAGAAGACAGAGATATTATAGCTAGGTTACTAACTAGGTTACTAAACTAGGTTACTAAACTGAAGTATAGTAGAGAAGACAGATATATTATAGCTAGGTTACTAAACTGAAGTATAGTAGAGAAGACAGAGATATTATAGCTAGGTTACTAAACTGAAGTATAGTAGAGAAGACAGAGATATTATAACTAGGTTACTAAACTGAAGTATAGTAGAGAAGACAGAGATATTATAACTAGGTTACTAAACTGAAGTATAGTAGAGAAGACAGAGATATTATAGCTAGGTTACTAACTAGGTTACTAAACTAGGTTACTAAACTGAAGTATAGGAGAGAAGACAGAGATATTATAGCTAGGTTACTAACTAGGTTACTAAACTAGGTTACTAAACTGAAGTATAGTAGAGAAGACAGAGATATTATAGCTAGGTTACTAAACTGAAGTATAGTAGAGAAGACAGGGATATTATAGCTAGGTTAGTAAACTGAAGAATAGTAGAGAAGACAGGGATATTATAGCTAGGTTACTAAACTGAAGTATAGTAGAGAAGACAGAGATATTATAGCTAGGTTACTAAACTGAAGTATAGTAGAGAAGACAGGGATATTATAACTAGGTTACTAAACTGAAGTATAGTAGAGAAGACAGAGATATTATAACTAGGTTACTAAACTGAAGTATAGTAGAGAAGACCAATCCAAGCTTGATGCCCTCAATCTCACACAAATTATTAATGAACCCACCAGGTACAACCCCAAAGCCGCAAACACTGGCACCCTCATAGATATCATCCTAACCAATGTGCCCTCTAATTACACCTCTGCTGTTTTCAACCAAGATCTCAGCGATCACTGCCTCATTGCCTGCACCCGTAATGGGTCAGCGGTCAAACGACCTCCACTCATCACTGTCAAACGCTCCCTGAAACATTTCAACGAGCAAGCCTTTCTAATCGACCTGGCCCTGGTATCCTGGAAGGATATTGACCTCATCCCGTCAGTAGAGGATGCCTGGTTATTTAAAAAAAATGCCTTCCTCTCCATCTTAAATAAGCATGCCCCTTTCAAGAAATTTAGAACCAGGAACAGATATAGCCCTTGGTTCTCCCCAGACCTGACTGCCCTTAACCAACACAAAAATATCCTGTGGCGTTCTGCATTAGCATCGAACTGCCCCCGCGATATGCAACTTTTTAGGGAAGTTAGAAACCAATACACACAGGTAGTTAGAAACGCCAAGGCTAGCTTTTTCAAACAGAAATTTGCTTCGTGCAACTCCAACTCTAAAAAGTTCTGGGACATTGTAAAGTCCATGGAGAATAAGAACACCTCCTCCCAACTGCCCACTGCACTGAGGATAGGAAACTCTGTCACCACCGATAAGCCCACTATAATTGATAATTTCAATAAGCATTTTTCTACGGCTGGCCATGCTTTCCACCTAACTACCCCTACTGCATTCAACAGCACTGCACCCCCCACAGCTACTCGCCCAAGCCTCCCCCATTTCTCCTTCTCCCAAATCCATTCAGCTGATGTTCTGAAAGAGCTGCAAAATCTGGACCCCTACAAATCAGCTGGGCTTGACAATCTGGACCCTTTCTTTCTAAAATTATCTGCCGAAATTATTGCAACCCCTATTACTAGCCTGTTCAACCTCTCTTTCGTGTCGTCTGAGATTCCCATAGATTGGAAAGCAGCTGCTGTCATCCCCCTCTTCAAAGGAGGTGACACTCTTGACCCAAATTGCTACAGACCTATATCCATCCTACCCTGCCTTTCTAAGGTCTTCGAAAGCCAAGTCAACAAACAGATTACCGACTATTTCGAATCCCACCGCACCCTCTCCGCTATGCAATCTGGTTTCAGAGCTGGTCATGGGTGCACCTCAGCCATGCTCAAGGTCCTAAACGACATCGTAACCGCCATCGATAAGAAACAATACTGTGCTGCCGTATTCATTGACCTGGCCAAAGCTTTTGACTCTGTTAATCACCACATCCTCATCGGCAGACTTAGTAGCCTTGGTTTCTCAAACGATTGCATCGCCTGGTTCACCAACTACTTCTCTGACAGAGTTCAGTGTGTCAAATCGGAGGGCCTACTGTCTGGACCTCTGGCAGTCTCTATGGGGGTACCACAGGGTTCAATTCTTGGGCCAACTCTTTTCTCTGTATACATAAATGATGTCGCTCTTGCTGCTGGTGAATCTCTGATCCACCTCTACGCAGACGACACCATTCTGTATACTTCTGGCCCTTCTTTGGACACTGTGTTAACAACCCTCCAGACGAGCTTCAATGCCATTCAACTCTCCTTCCGTGGTCTCCAACTGCTCCTAAACACAAGTAAAACTAAATGCATGCTCTTCAACCGATCGCTGCCTGCACCTGCCCGCCCATCCAGCATAACTTCTCTGGACGGTTCTAACTTAGAATTTGTGGACAACTACAAATACCTAGGTGTCTGGTTAGACTGTAAACTCTCCTTCCAGACTCACATCAATCATCTCCAATCCAAAGTGAAATCTAGAATTGGCTTCCTATTTCGCAACAAAGCATCCTTCACTCATGCTGCCAAACATACCCTCGTAAAACTGACCATCCTACCAATCCTCGACTTCGGCGATGTCATTTACAAAATACCCTCCAATACCCTACTCAACAAGCTGGATGCAGTCTATCACAGTGCCATCCGTTTTGTCACCAAAGCCCCATATACAACCCACCACTGCGACCTGTATGCTCTCATTGGCTGGCCTTCACTTCATAATCGTCGCCAAACACATTGGCTCCAGGTCATCTACAAGACCCTGCTAGGTAAAGTCCCCCGTTATCTCCGCTCTCTGGTCACCATAGCAGCACCCACCTGTAGCACGCGCTCCAGCAGGTATATCTCTCTGGTCACCCCCAAAGCCAATTCCTCCTTTGGCCGCCTCTCCTTCCAGTTCTCTGCTGCCAATGATTGGAACGAATTACAAAAATCTCTGAAACTGGAAACACTTATCTCCCTCACTAGCTTTAAGCACCAGCTGTCAGAGCAGCTCACAGATCACTGCACCTGTACATAGCCCATCTATAATTTAACCCAAACAACTACCTCTTCCCCTACTGTATTTATTTATTTTATTTATTTTGCTCCTTTGCATCATATTATTTATATTTTAACTTTCTTCAAACTACAAATCTACCATTCCAGTGTTTTTCTTGCCATACTTTATTTACTTTGCCACCATGGCATTTTTTTGCCTTCACCTCCCTTATCTCACATCATTTGCTCACATTGTATATAGTCTTATTTTTTTCTACTGCATCATTGATTGTATGTTGTTTTACTCCATGTGTAACTCTGTGTTTTTGTATGTTGTCGAACTGCTTTGCTTTATCTTGGCCAGGTCGCAATTGTAAATGAGAACTTGTTCTCAACTTGCCTACCTGGTTAAATAAAGGTGAAATAAAAATAAATAAATAAAAGACAGGGATATTATAGCTAGGTTAGTAAACTGAAGAATAGTAGAGAAGACAGAGATATTATAGCTAGGTTACTAAACTGAAGTACAGTAGAGAAGACAGAGATATTATAGCTAGGTTACTAAACTGAAGTATAGGAGAGAAGACAGGGATATTATAACTAGGTTGCTAAACATAATGGGGAATATCACTCAAAAACTATCTTTTGGTGTTTGTGTCATTATGTTTTGCATGTCAGCAGTAAAGTTGTCAAGATATTTGACTTTTAAGAAGAAAAGTGTCTCCAGCCACATCATCATGATAATTCATGTTTATCACTGAACACAGAATGAGTTCATGCAACTTAATATGTGACTTGTTAAGCACATTTTTACTCCTGAACTTATGTAGGCTTGACATAACAAAGGGGTTGACTACTTAATGACTCAAGACGTTTCAGCTTTTCATTTAAAACGTGTATGTTCTATAAAAAAAAATCACTTTGACATTATGGGATATTGTGTGTAGGTAAGTAACACAAAATCTACATTAATACATTTTAAATTCAGTCTGTAACACAACAAAATGTGGAAAAGTAAAGGGTTGAGAAGACTTTCTGAAGACTCCATATGTCTTTAAAAATGTGTATTTGTCATCTACCAACTTCATTCCCTGTGGAGGACAAAAGATGACAAATTCAACTTTGTAAAGACATACAGAAACTTCAGAAGGTATTATTAAAAACCCTTTACTTTTTCCACATTTTGTTGTGTTACAGCCTGAATTTAAAATGGAATAAATGTGTATCATTACAGACTGTGTATATATACAGTTTTAATGTGTATAGACAGTTTTAGTGTGTATAGACAATTTCAGTTTGTATAGACAATTTCAGTGTGTATAGACAATTTCAGTGCATATAGACAGTTTTAGTGGGTATAGACAATTTTAGTGGGTATAGACAGTTTTAGTGTGTATATACATTTTTTTGTGTGTATAGACAGTTTTAGTGTATGTAGACAATTTCAGTGTGTATAGACAGTTTTAGTGTGTATAGAAAGTTTTTGTGTGTAAATAGAAAGTTTTAGTGAATATAGACCGTTTTAGTGTGTAAGGACCGTTTTAGTGTGTTTATAGTTAGTTTCAGTGTGTGTGTAGACAGTTTTTGTGTGTATAGACAGTTTTAGTGTTTAGTAAGTTTTTGTGTGTATTGACAGTTTTAGTGTGTACATTATAGTCTATTTTCGTGTATATAGACAGTTTTAGTGTGTGTATAGACAGTTTTAGTGTTTATAGACAGTTTTAGTGTCTATAGACAATTTGGCAGTTCTCAAAGGTGTCATAATGTATTTTGGTAAATGTCCAATAGAGCTATTTTTATCTCAATATCAAATTATTTTTGTGTAATCATGAAGTACAATACTGTTATTGTTTTTAATCAAAATGGTCAAAAAGGAATAAAAATTCAAATTAATAGCCTGGCTCTCATAATTTTTGTTTTGTTTTATCATGACCTCTGGTTTGCTTTATATTAGGAATTTGAAAAGATTTATACTTTTACTTTTGATACTTAGGTATATGTTAGCAATTATATTTTCTTTTGATACGTACTGTCAAGCGGTGAGTGTAGCTGGTGCATGGAAGTCAGGCGCAGGAGAGCAGAGATGAGTGAGCAAAGAAGCACTTTACATAGGCAATAGTAAGAACAGAACGCAACCGCATCACAAAAACAAATGCCCAAAGAACAAGTGAGGCAGCACAAAGTACAACAACCAAGTACAAAGTACCGGCTGCCACAAATCACTGGTACAAATAAAACCCGGCGCAACCCAGCCGGAAGCGTGCCAACCTAGACAATAAACAATACCCCACACAGACATGGAGGGAACAGAGGGCTAAATACACATAGTAATCAAGAGGAGATGTAAACCAGGTGTGTGGAAAACAAGACAAAACAAATGGAAAAATGAAAGGTGGAGCGGCGATGGCTAGAAGACCGGTGACGTCGACCGCCGAACGCCGCCCGAACAAGGAGAGGGACCAACTTAGGCGGAAGTCGTGACACATAATTAAGTATATTTAAAACCAATAACTTTTAGAATGGTCACTCAAGTGGTATTTTACTGGGTGACTTTCATTTTTCATTTTCTACCAGGTATCGGACTTTCACTCAGTCAGGTATCTTTATTATCTTTACTTTTACTCAAGTATGACAATTGGGTACTCTTTCCACCATCTTCAATTCACCATCTGAATGGCACACTTACACAATTCCTGTCTCAATTGTCTCAAGGCTCAAAAAACCTTCTTTGACCTATCTCCTCCCCTTCATCTACACTCATTGAAGTTGATTTAACCAGTGACATCAATAAGGGATCAAAGCTTTCACCTGGTCAGTCTACGTCACGGAAAGAACAGGTGTTCTTAATGTTTTGTGCACTCATTGTAAATTTAAAACACAGGGAAATCCAATGTTTGACTGCACTGGGACTTCCAGTTAAATGAAGATAGTGTCTTAATATCTGTTAGCTACTATGTTGTGTTATGCTATAAGTTAGTATGTTATGTTATGAGTTAGTATGGTATGTTATGAGTTAGTATGTTATGTTATGTTATGTTATGCTGTAAGTTAGTATATGTTATGTTATGCTCTAAGTTGGTATGTTATGTTATGTTATGCTGTAAGTTAGTATATGTTATGTTATGCTCTAAGTTGGTATGTTATGTTATGCTGTAAGTTAGTATGTTATGTTATGCTGTAAGTTAGTATGTGTTATGTTATGCTCTAAGTTGGTATGTTATGTTATGTTGTAAGTTAGTATGTTATGTTATGCTGTAAGTTACTATATGTTATGTTATGCTCTAAGTTGGTATGTTATGTTATGCTGTAAGTTAGTATGTTATGCTGTAAGTTAGTATGTTATGTTATGCTCTAAGTTGGTATGTTATGTTATGTTATGCTGTAAGTTAGTATATGTTATGTTATGCTCTAAGTTAGTATGTTATGTTGTAAGTTAGTATGTTATGTTATGCTCTAAGTTGGTATGTTATGTTATGCTCTAAGTTAGTATATGTTATGTTATGCTCTAAGTTAGTATATGTTATGTTATGCTCTAAGTTAGTATGTTATGTCATGCTGTAAGTTAGTATATGTTATGTTATGCTCTAAGTTAGTATGTTATGTTATGCTGTAAGTTAGTATGTTATGTTATGCTCTAAGTTGGTATGTTATGTTATGCTGTAAGTTAGTATGTTATGATATAAGTTAGTATGTTATGTTATGCTTTAAGTTAGTATGTTATGTTACGCTCTAAGTTTGTATGTTATGTTATTCTCTAAGTTCGTATGTTATGTAATGCTATAAGTTAGTATGGTATGTTATAAGTTAGTATGTTATGTTATAAGTTAGTATGTTATGTTATGCTCTAAGTTAGTATGTTATGTTATAAGATAGTATGTTATGTTATAAGTTAGTATGTTATGTTATGCTCTAAGTTAGTTTGTTATGTTATGCTGTAAGTTAGTAAGTTATGTTATAAGTTAGTATGTTATGTTATGCGCTAAGTTGGTATGTTATGTCATAAGTTAGTATGTTATGTTATAAGTTAGTATGTTATGCGCTAAGTTAGTATGTTATGTTATAAGTTAGTATGTTATGTTCTAAGTTAAAATGTTATGTTATAAGTTAGTATGTTATGTTATGTTATAAGTTAGGGTGTTATGTTATGTTATAAGATAGTATGTTATGTTATAAGTTAGTATGTTATGTTATGCACTAAGTTAGTATGTAATGTTATTCTATAAGTTAGTATATGTTATGTTATGTGTTACTGTATTTAAGGTACGTTCAGGTAGTTATGTTATGGATGTTATGGATGTAATGCTATGTTCAGGTAGTTATGTTATGGATGTAGTACTGTGTTCAGGCAGTTATGTTATGGAAGTTATGGATGTTCAGGTAGTCATGTTATGGATGTTATGGATTTAGTACTGTGTTCAGGTAGTTATGTTATGGATGTAGTACTGTGTTCAGGTAGTTATGTTATGGATGTAGTTCTATGTTCAGGTAGTTATGTTATGGATGTTATGGATGAAATACTATGTTCAGGTAGTTATGTTATGGATGTTATGGATGTAGTACTATGTTCAGGTAGTTATGTTATGGATGTTATGGATGTAGTACTATGTTCAGGTAGTTGTGTTATGGATGTTATGGATGTAGTACTATGTTCAGGTAGTTATGTTATGGATGTTATGGATGTAGTACTATGTTCAGGTAGTTATGTTATGGATGTTATGGATGTAGTACTATGTTCAGGTAGTTATGTTATGGATGTAGTACTATGTTCAGATAGTTATGTTATGGATGTAGTACTATGTTCAGGTAGTTGTGTTATGGATGTTATGGATGTAGTACTATGTTCAGGTAGTTATGTTATGGATGTTATGGATGTAGTACTATGTTCAGGGTATGTTCTGTTATCTATTACTGTCTGAATGTCTCTGTTTCCAGGAAGCAACACAGTAACAGGACTGAAACGAGTCGGCTATCTGGAGAGTCACTGAATGAGTCATAGCTGGGTTCTGTGCATGTGTGTACTTTTATTTGTGTGTATGTATATGAGTGTGTGTGTCTGTGTGTGTATGTATGTGTATGTGTGTGTGTGTGTGTGTGTGTGTGTGTGTGTGTGTGTGTGTGTGTGTGTTTGTGTGTGTGTGTGTGTTTATGTGTGTGTGTGTGTATGTTTGTGTGTGTGTTTGTGTGTGTATGTATATGTGTGTGTGTGTGTTGCATCACAAAGACCCTCAGTGAGGCCTGATGTCTATCTGAAATCTTTCAGATCTCACCCTGTACACAGAACACACACACTCCACAGGAAACCAATTGGTAAGTGACAAATTCAGTTTTTTGTAAAGACACACAGAGTCTTCAGAAATTATTCACAACCCTTTACTTTTCCACATTTTGTTGTGTTTCAGTCTGCATTTAAAATGGATTAAAACGGAAACTGTCAATACACCATCTTGTGAAAGTCTTGTAGTTTATACATGTATTAGATAGGGTTGACATTCACACTGTATCCATGGATGTAACATTCACACTGTATCCATGGATGTAACATTCACACTGTTTCCATGGATGTAACATTCACCCTGTATCCATGGATGTAACATTCACACTGTATCCATGGTTGTAACATTCACACTGTATCCATGGATGTAACATTCACACTGTTTCCATGGTTGTAACATTCACACTGTTACCATGGATGTAACATTCCTACTGTTTCCATGGATGTAACATTCACCCTGTATCCATGGATGTAACATTCACACTGTTTCCATGGTTGTAACATTCACACTGTTTCCATGGATGTAACATTCACACTGTTCCCATGGATGTAACATTCACACTGTATCCATGGATGTAACATTCACACTGTATCCATGGTTGTAACATTCACACTGTTTCCATGGATGTAACATTCACACTGTATCCGTGGTTGTAACATTCACACTGTTACCATGGATGTAACATTCACACTGTATCCGTGGTTGTAACATTCACACTGTTTCCATGGATGTAACATTTACACTGTTTCCATGGATGTAACATTCACACTGTTTCCATGATGTAACATTCACACTGTATCCATGGATGTAACATTCCCACTGTATCCATGGATGTAACATTCACACTGTTTCCATGGATGTAACATTCACACTGTTTCCATGGTTGTAACATTCACACTGTTCCCATGGATGTAACATTCACGCTGTATCCATGGATGTAACATTCACACTGTATCCATGGATGTAACATTTACACTGTTTCCATGGATGTAACATTCACACTGTTTCCATGGATGTAACATTCACACTGTATCCCTGGATGTAACATTCAAACTGTTTCCATGGTTGTAACATTCACACTGTTTCCATGGATGTAACATTCACACTGTTTCCATGGATGTAACATTCACACTGTATCTGTGGTTGGTAAATGGTTGGAATATTCTGTAGCTATTCAACTATAACTGGCAATGAATTTTGAAATTCCACCTTTCTATCTATTTGTCACTCTGTCACATGCACACACACACACACACACACACACACACACACACACACACACACACACACACACAAACACACAGATAGTCAAGTTCCAAAGATATACAAGGTTAGACTCACCCAGAATAAGTAGAAGAGTTCTGGACCCCATCTCAAAGACAGGCTGGTATTATATCCACACCAGACAACTAGTAGGATCCTAATAAAACTAGTCCCACAAGAAGAATCAGTCTCAGATTAAATCTGCTTAACAGTTGAATTCAGATTGAAGAAATTCCCAGTTTAACAAGGTTTTTATTCTGTATGGTCCACGGTGATAACATGAACAGAAGAAAAATAAATAAAATATTCCCTCTCTTTTGGCGAGACAACTCTCAGTGTGAGCCACATGGAGTTAGAAAACAACTATAATGCTCTCCTCTCCTCTCCCTCTTTCTGTTAGAGAACGCCTCCTCTCTAGTTTCACACTCTTCCCCTTTCCCTCTGTTTCACCCTTATCTCTCTCTCTCTCCTTGTTCTCTTTTTCTGTTTCACCTCTTCTTCTCTCCTCCTCCTCTCTCTGTTAGAGCACACCTCCTCTCTCTGTCTTCCCCTCTCTCTCTCTCTTACTCTCACTGAGAGAGAGAGAGAGAGAGAGCGAGAGAGCGAGAGAGAAAGACAGAGAGAGATAGTTATTCAACCAGATAAGCACTTTAAGCTTAGGCTCTTTTAAGACAATGTGTACATCCCAAATGACACCATATTCCCTATATAGTGCACCAATTGTCAAAAGTAGTTCACTATAGGGAATAAGGTGCCATTTGGGATACATACAATATATCAATTATTGATAGCCATGAAATATAGGACTACTAGTAACACTAAGCCTGTTATTGGTCCAGAATGTATTCTTTCTGATGTCACAGTGTAAAGTGTTCCAACAAGAGGGAACCAATCAACAAAAGCATGTGGGATTGTTACTATTCTACTGATCTACATGTTGCTGCCAATACAGGGATCTACTGTATAGAAAGTGAAGTAGGACAGAAGACATTAGAGAAGGGATCTACTGTATAGAAAGTGAAGTAGGACAGAAGACATTAGAGAAGGGATCTACTGTATAGAAAGTGAAGTAGGACAGAAGTCATTAGAGAAGGGATCTACTGTATAGAAAGTGAAGTAGGACAGAAGACATTAGAGAAGGGATCTACTGTATAGAAAGTGAAGTAGGACAGAAGACATTAGAGAAGGGATCTACTGTATAGAAAGTGAAGTAGGACAGAAGACATTAGAGAAGGGATCTACTGTATAGAAAGTGAAGTAGGACAGAAGACATTAGAGAAGGGATCTACTGTATAGAAAGTGAAGTAGGACAGAAGACATTAGAGAAGGGATCTACTGTATAGAAAGTGAAGTAGGACAGATGACATTAGAGAAGGGATCTACTGTATAGAAAGTGAAGTAGGACAGAAGTCATTAGAGAAGGGATCTACTGTATAGAAAGTGAAGTAACACAGAAGACATTAGAGAAGGGATCTACTGTATAGAAAGTGAAGTAGGACAGATACATTAGAGAAGGGATATACTGTATAGAAAGTGAAGTAGGACAGAAGACATTAGAGAAGGGATATACTGTATAGAAAGTGAAGTAGGACAGAATACATTAGAGAAGGGATCTACTGTATAGAAAGTGAAGTAGGACAGAAGTCATTAGAGAAGGGATATACTGTATAGAAAGTGAAGTAGGACAGAAGACATTAGAGAAGGGATCTACTGTATAGAAAGTGAAGTAGGACAGAAGACATTAGAGAAGGGATCTACTGTATAGAAAGTGAAGTAGGACAGAAGACATTAGAGAAGGGATCTACTGTATAGAAAGTGAAGTAGGACAGAAGACATTAGAGAAGGGATCTACTGTATAGAAAGTGAAGTAGGACAGAAGACATTAGAGAAGGGATATACTGTATAGAAAGTGAAGTAGGACAGAAGACATTAGAGAAGGGATATACTGTATAGAAAGTGAAGTAGGACAGAAGACATTAGAGAAGGGATATACTGTATAGAAAGTGAAGTAGGGCAGAAGTCATTAGAGAAGGGATCTACTGTATAGAAAGTGAAGTAGGACAGAAGACATTAGAGAAGGGATATACTGTATAGAAAGTGAAGTAGGACAGAAGACATTAGAGAAGGGATCTACTGTATAGAAAGTGAAGTAGGACAGAAGACATTAGAGAAGGGATCTACTGTATAGAAAGTGAAGTAGGACAGATGACATTAGAGAAGGGATCTACTGTATAGAAAGTGAAGTAGGACAGAAGTCATTAGAGAAGGGATCTACTGTATAGAAAGTGAAGTAGGACAGATACATTAGAGAAGGGATATACTGTATAGAAAGTGAAGTAGGACAGAAGACATTAGAGAAGGGATCTACTGTATAGAAAGTGAAGTAGGACAGAAGTCATTAGAGAAGGGATATACTGTATAGAAAGTGAAGTAGGACAGAAGACATTAGAGAAGGGATATACTGTATAGAAAGTGAAGTAGGACAGAAGACATTAGAGAAGGGATCTACTGTATAGAAAGTGAAGTAGGACAGAAGACATTAGAGAAGGGATCTACTGTATAGAAAGTGAAGTAGGACAGAAGACATTAGAGAAGGGATCTACTGTATAGAAAGTGAAGTAGGACAGAAGTCATTAGAAAAGGGATCTACTGTATAGAAAGTGACGTAGGACAGAAGTCATTAGAGAAGGGATCTACTGTATAGAAAGTGAAGTAGGACAGAAGTCATTAGAGAAGGGATCTACTGTATAGAAAGTGAAGTAGGACAGAAGACATTAGAGAAGGGATCTACTGTATAGAAAGTGAAGTAGGACAGAAGTCATTAGAGAAGGGATATACTGTATAGAAAGTGAAGTAGGACAGAAGACATTAGAGAAGGGATATACTGTATAGAAAGTGAAGTAGGACAGAAGACATTAGAGAAGGGATCTACTGTATAGAAAGTGAAGTAGGACAGAAGACATTAGAGAAGGGATATACTGTATAGAAAGTGAAGTAGGACAGAAGACATTAGAGAAGGGATATACTGTATAGAAAGTGAAGTAGGACAGAAGACATTAGAGAAGGGATCTACTGTATAGAAAGTGAAGTAGGACAGAAGACATTAGAGAAGGGATCTACTGTATAGAAAGTGAAGTAGGACAGAAGTCATTAGAGAAGGGATCTACTGTATAGAAAGTGAAGTAGGACAGAAGTCATTAGAGAAGGGATATACTGTATAGAAAGTGAAGTAGGACAGATGACATTAGAGAAGGGATCTACTGTATAGAAAGTGAAGTAGGACAGAAGACATTAGAGAAGGGATCTACTGTATAGAAAGTGAAGTAGGACAGAAGACATTAGAGAAGGGATATACTGTATAGAAAGTGAAGTAGGACAGAAGACATTAGAGAAGGGATATATTGTATAGAAAGTGAAGTAGGACAGAAGTCATTAGAGAAGGGATCTACTGTATAGAAAGTGAAGTAGGACAGAAGTCATTAGAGAAGGGATCTACTGTATAGAAAGTGAAGTAGGACAGAAGTCATTAGAGAAGGGATCTACTGTATAGAAAGTGAAGTAGGACAGAAGACATTAGAGAAGGGATCTACTGTATAGAAAGTGAAGTAGGACAGAAGACATTAGAGAAGGGATCTACTGTATAGAAAGTGAAGTAGGACAGAAGTCATTAGAGAAGGGATCTACTGTATAGAAAGTGAAGTAACACAGAAGACATTAGAGAAGGGATCTACTGTATAGAAAGTGAAGTAGGACAGAAGACATTAGAGAAGGGATATACTGTATAGAAAGTGAAGTAGGACAGAAGACATTAGAGAAGGGATCTACTGTATAGAAAGTGAAGTAACACAGAAGACATTAGAGAAGGGATCTACTGTATAGAAAGTGAAGTAGGACAGATACATTAGAGAAGGGATATACTGTATAGAAAGTGAAGTAGGACAGAAGACATTAGAGAAAGGATCTACTGTATAGAAAGTGAAGTAGGACAGAAGTCATTAGAGAAGGGATCTACTGTATAGAAAGTGAAGTAGGACAGAGGACATTAGAGAAGGGATGTCAGGGTGGAAACTCACCATGGTCTGAGTAGGCCTCAACACATTCAGGTTAGACACAACTAGACATGGACGTACTGTTATCATGCATCTATATGATTCATATCACTGTGTGAATGTGGATGCCTTTACAAAGGGTTATCAACACACACACACACACACACACACACACACGCCGATATTATTCTGTTGTATTGAAGCTTTTTTTGTGTGTGTATAATTCTAGTCCCAGAGGCTTATTGGTGTGTGTGTGTGTGTGTGTGTGTGTGTGTGTGTGTGGTAAGACGACATCTACAGTAGGTTATTTGTAGCAATGTTTTATTGTGGCTAAAGCTACTGAAACAAACCCACTCTCTCTCTCTCTGTCTCTCACACACACACACACACACACACACACACACACACACACACACACACACACACACACACACACACACACACACACACACACACACACACACACACACACACACACACTACAGAGTACACAGTCAAGTACAACACCAAGTGTTCACATTCAGAACGGTGTTGACAAGAGGACATGAAAATGGTACGTTCTTTAAAAGTATAAAATACACAACTTGTCGAAGTAAAAGTGCAACAGAATAGAATATAAAACATACAACATTGAATGTAGACATTGTTTAGATTATTTTAAGACTCTACTTTATCTCCATAGTTAAGCTGAGACCAAGATCTAGGTTGGAACCTTAAAGGGGCAGCCTGGGATTCAAAAAGCAACAAACCGGTCATCCCACCACTTGTTGTGGTTAACAGCTGAGGGATGGGACTGGAGGAATTTAACCACTCTCAAAATCACAGACGGAGCTCTGGATGGAAGGACTGACCATCCATGAGATCAACATGATAGTTTTAACCATGTTTTAAACCTTTACATCGTGTACAAACAATGGAGTAAAACAAGCTTATAGTTGGGGTTCTGATGGGGAACGACAGTTGACCTGTTCACAAGACAGTTTTAAGTAATATTCTACAATGTTCTGATGGGGAACGACAGTTGACCTGGTTACAAGACAGTTATAAGTAATATTCTACAATGTTCTGATGGGGAACGACAGTTGACCTGGTCACAAGACAGTTTTAAGTTATATTCTTCAATGTTCTGATGGGGCACGACAGTTGACCTGGTCAGAAGGCAGTTTTAAGTTATATTCTTCAAGAACCAAGAGCAATAAATCACTAATTTAAAAGTAAAAAAACTGGATGTACCAATCCTGGATGGCCCCTTTAAGTTAGGTTTTGGAGGACAACCTCTACAATGACTGAACTGTACAGTAATTTACTGTATTCTGATCCTAGATCTGTGCCTAAGGATGTCTAACATTGTTGAACTGTACAGTAATTTACTGTATTTTGATCCTAGATGTGAGCCTAAGGACCTCTACAATGGCAAAACTGTACAGTACATTGTCACTACTTTATTCCTAAACCTATACAACTATTGAAACAACTTTAACCCAACACCTAGCAACCTCATCAAGCTGTTCGGATCTCTTGGCATAACGGCTAATGTGTTAGGTTAACAGTTGCTGGACCCAGGTTTAAGTCCAGGTCAGGATTGCTACACTGTATTTTGTTGGCCAGTGATAAACGAACCAATGGTTTTAAGATGGAGCTATGAGAGACAATCCCTGTTGCAGAATCCGGATTTCTGGATTTTCGATTTCCGGTTAATTCCCTGCTGATTATGGGAATCTTCCCACTGGGATTTCTAAAAAACCTGTTAATAAATGCTGTTTTTAGACAGAAGCACTGCAAGTGATCACAACAAATCTTATATTATCTCATTATATACATAGAGGTGGCCATGGTAACACTTGATAATAACTATCATGAATAAACCTTTTATCGATTTATAAACTGTTTACAATTATATTTGTAAACATTTACAAGAATGTGTAAATATTACCAGCCTTCCATTCCTAAAAAAATGTACAACATTTATAATAATTTATAAACATGTATATTCATTTATAAAGGCCTATTCTTAAAAGTTATTAATAAAGTGTTAAAGATAAATACACATTTACAGTATAACAGTCCATTAGGTCACAACTAACACATTTCTTAGGTTTTTCTAAATCCCTCTGGATTTATTTGTGTAGAAAAGTCACCAGATCTTGTGCTCTTGATAATAAATATTACTATAAATCTATCACATTCATGTAAAGGAAGAAAGCTTATGTTGTTCATGTTCATGGTTTCATTGAAGTGGTGTAAAATAGTACCTTTCTTGTATGGTTGTGATAATTACATAAAGAGGATATTCATTTCTATTGGATGACATAAAGATCATATAACTTCTAATTGGATGACATGAAGATCATACGCATTCCTGTTTGATTAAATAAAGATCATATAACTTCTGAATGGATAACCTAATGCTTGATAAGACAGTGCTTAACATCAAGTTTGATATGAAGTGTCTAATCAGGGATGGAACTGAAGGGTTTTGGGCACTGGCCAACCTGGCTAGTGGACTACAATTTTTACTATCCGGCGGGCTAGTTGGACACATTTCTACTAACCTGGCCTGAAAAGTGTTTCTGGGTTGTCACTATCTGGCCAAGATGCTGTGTCAGAAACCCTGCCCATTTCTACAGTGTATCTTAACCACACCGCTAAACGCAAAGCTTTGTTTTCATAAATTGTTTACGATATCGACCATTTTGACTTTACAGTTTGGCCATCTAGTGGAAACCTTTCTCATGGGAGGAGGGGTAAAGAGGTGCATTATGGGGGTTTGGTGACGTCATATCTGTGACTCCCCCGTGTTCTCTGCGCTCCTTGATCCCTAGGACAGACAAAGGTCAAAGGACAGAGGTTAACTTAATGAAAGTGGTTTGTGTGTGTGTATATGTACGTGTGTGTGTGTGTGTGTGTGTGTGTGTGTGTGTGTGTGTGTGTGTGTGTGTACCTGGGATTGGCTGGAAGAAGGGTTGGTAGTGCTGACCTCTGAATATCTCTTCCTCTGTGGTGTGCAGATACAGGACAGCAGCTTGCAATACTCCTCTCTCACCTAATGGGGGCAGCAGAGCACAGTGTTACACACACACAACACACACACACACACACACCCCATACCATACCATACCGTTTTGTTCAGTAGGCAGTGCATGATGAACAGCAGAGCTCCCTGTAGAGAGTTGAGGATAGTGAAGAGATATGTCATGACCACTGTCCCCTCCTCTTGGAACTGGAACACTCCAAATATCCACATAGTACCCAACACACACAGCTGGGCCACTGCTGTCACTGTGAACACCCTGGAGAGAGAGAGGGAGGAGGAGGGAAGGAGGAGGGGGGAGGAGGGAAGGAAGAGGAGGGGAGGAGGGGGGGTGAGGAGGGGGGAGGAGGGGGGAGGAGGGAAGGAGGAGGAGGGAGGAGGGAGGAGGGGGAGGAGGGGGTGAGGATGGTGAGGGAGGAGGGAGGAGGAGGGGGAGGAGGGGAGGAGGAGGAGGGAGGGAGGGAGGAGGAAAGTGGGGAGGAGGGAGGGAGGATGAGGGAGGAGGGGGGAGGAAGGAAGGAGGGAGGGAGGAGGAGGGTGGAGGGAGGAGAAGGAGGTGAAGGAAGGAGAGTGGTGGAGAGAGGAGAAGGAAGGAGGGTAGAGGGGGAAGGAGGTGGGAGAACAGGGGGAGGGAGGGGGAGGACAAGGAGAGAGAGGGAGGAGGAGGGGAAAAGGAGGAGGAGGGAGGGGAAGGAAAGAGGAGGGAGGGGGAGGAGGAGGGAAGAGAGGGAGGAGGAGGAAGAGAGAGAGGAGAAGTGGAGAGCTAAATAGTTGTTTTCTAACTCCATGTGGCTCACACTGAGAGGTGTCTCTCCTAAAGAGAGGGAATATTGTATTTATTTTCTCACACTGAGAGGTGTCTCTCCTAAAGAGAGGGAATATTGTATTTATTTTCTCACACTGAGAGGTGTCTCTCCTAAAGAGAGGGAATATTGTATTTCGTTAATAACACCTGCTCCCCATCATTATACACCCCTGCTCACCATTGCTATTCACACCTACTCCCCATTATTACTAACACCTGCTCACCATCGTTAAGCACATCTGCTCCCCATCGTTACGCACACCTGTTTCCCGTCGTTATTCACACCTACTCCCCATCATTTTTCAACCTGCTCCCATCGTTATTCACACCTACTCCCCATCGTTATGCACACCTGCTCTCCATCAGTAATAACACCTGCTCCCCCATCGTTAATAACATCTGCTCCCCATCATTATACACCACTGCTCCCCATTGATATTCACACCTACTCCCATCATTAATAATACCTATTCCCCATCATTATGCACATCTGCTCCCCATCATTATACACCCCTGCTCCCCATTGATATTCACACCTACTCCCCATCATTAATAATACCTATTCCCCATCATTATGCACATCTGCTCCCCATCGTTATTAGCCCCTGCTCCCAATCGTTATGCAAATCTGCTCCCCATCGTTATGCACATCTGCTCTCCATCAGTATTAGCACCAACTCCCCATCGGTATGCACATCTTCTCCCCATCGTTATTAGCACCTGCTCCCCATCGTTATGCAAATCTGCTCCCCATCGTTATGCAAATCTGCTCCCCATCGTTATTAGCAACTGGTCCCCATCATTATGCAAACCTGCTCCCCATCGTTATGCACACCCACTCCCCATCATTAACAACACCTAATCCCCATCGTTATTAGCAACTTCTCCCAATCATTATGCAAATCTGCTCCCCATCGTTATGCACACCCACTCCCCATCATTAATAACACCTACTCCCCATCTTAATGCACATCTGCTCCCGAACGTTATTAGCATCTGCTCCCCATAGTTATGCACACCTGCCCCCCATTGTTATACACCACTGCTTCCCATCGTTATGCACGCATGCTCCCCATCGTTATGCACACCTGCCCCCCATTGTTATACACCCCTCCTCCCCATCATTATTCACACCTCCTCCACATCATTATGCACACCAGGGAGGGAGGAGGGGGGAGGGGAAGGAAGGAGGGAGGGAGGAGGTGGGAGGATGAAGGAGGAAGGGGAAGGATGAAAGAGGGGGGAGGAAGGATGAAGGAGGGGGAAGGGGGAGGAGGGAGAGGGGTGGAGGGGAGAGAGGAGAAGGAAGGAGGGTAGAGAGGGAGGGAGGAGGAGGGAGGGAGAGGAAGGAGGAGGGAAGGAGAGAAAGGAGGAGGGAGGGGGTGGAGGAGGGAAGAGAGGGAGAAGGGAGAGAGGGTGGAGGAGTGGGGGACAGAGGAGGGGAGGAGGGGACGAGGGGGAGTTGAGAAGGGGAGAGAGTTGAGAAGGAAGGAGGGAAGAAGGGAAGGGAGGAAGAGGAGGGAGGAGGAGGAGATAGAGGTGGGGAGGGGGAGGGGGAGGAAGAGAGTTTTAGTTTAAAAAATCCTACTAAACACAGGTCCTGGCAACCATTGTTATGCACCCCTCCTCCCCATCATTATGCACCCCTGTTACCCATCATTATTCACCCCTCCTCCCCATCATTATGCACCCCTCCTCCCCATCATTATTCACCCCTCCTCCCCATCATTATGCACCCCTCCTCCCCATCATTATGCACCCCTCCTCCCCATCATTATTCACACTTCCTCCCCATCGTTATTCACATCTGCTCCCCACCATTAATAATACCTGCTCCCCATATTTATGCACACCTGCTCCCCATTGTTATGCAAACCTGCTCCCCATCGCTATGCACATCTGTTCCCCATCGTTGTGCACACCTACTCCCAATCGTTTTGCACCAATGCTCGCCATTGTTATGCACACCTGTTCCCCATCGTTATGCACACCAATTCCCCATCGTTATGCACACCTATTCCCCATCGTTATTCACATCTGCTCCCCATCATTAATAACACCTGCTCCCCATCGTTATTCACCTCTGCTCCCCATCGTTATGCACACATTCTCCCCACCGTTATGCACACCTGATCCACATTGTGGAGGTGGTGGGGGAGGAGGAGAGTTTTAGTACAATTTACAATTTCTACTAACCACCGGTCCTGGCAACCATCATTATTCACACATTCTCCCCATCGTTATGCACATCTGCTCCCCATCGTTATTCACAACTGCTCCCCATTGTTATGCACACCTACTCCCCATTGGTAATAACACCTGCTCCCCGTCGTCATGCGCATCTGCTCCCCGTCGTCATGCGCATCTGCTCCCCGTCGTCATGCGCATCTGCTCCCCGTCGTTACGCACACCTGCTCCCCGTCGTTACGCACACCTGATCCCCGTCGTTACGCACACCTGATCCCCGTCGTTACGCACACCTGATCCCCGTCGTTACGCACACCTGTTCCCCGTCGTTACGCACACCTGCTCCCCGTCGTTACGCACACCTGCTCCCCGTCGTTACGCACACCTGCTCCCCGTCGTTACGCACACCTGCTCCCCGTCGTTACGCACACCTGCTCCCCGTCGTTACGCACACCTGCTCCCCGTCGTTACTCACACCTGCTCCCCGTCGTTACGCACACCTGCTCCCCGTCGTTACGCACACCTGCTCCCCGTCGTTACGCACACCTGCTCCCCGTCGTTACGCACACCTGCTCCCCGTCGTTACGCACACCTGCTCCCCGTCGTTACTCACACCTGCTCCCCGTCGTTATTCACACCTGCTTCCTGAATCTCTCTCTCTCTCTCTCTCTCTCTCTCTCTCTCTCTCTCTCTCTCTCTCTCTCTCTCTCTCTCTCTCTCTCTCTCTCTCTCTCTCTCTCCTTACTTGATCTTGTGTAGGTTGGAGAGGTTAGTGTTGAGACTAGAGAACTTCTGGGCCAGCCTCCAGACAGTGATGATGAAGAAAAAAACGTTGAGAATGATGATGGTGCACACTGGGCCGAAGAAACTCCAGATGAATCCTCTCTCCAGAGACAACCAACAGCTGACAGAGACACACAGAGAGGATAACATTAGATTTGGGTTATATACATGTTATATCTATGACTATTAACATTGACTTGGTACTGGTACCCCCTGTATATAGCCCGTTATTGTTATTTTATTGTGTTACGTTTTATTTTATTCACACACACACACACACACAGAGTTAGAGACTCAGACTCACTGTTGTGTGGTACCGTATCCATCTGGGTAGGTGATAGCAGAGATGATGACTATAGCCAGTGGCAGTCCATATCCCACAGCATACAGGTACAGAGGTCTACAGTAAGAAAAATAATCACAGAGCTTCAAAAAATACAGGTACAGAGGTCTACAGTAAGAAGATGAATCACAGAGATTCATAAAATACAGGTACAGAGGTTTACAGTAAGAAAAATAATCACAGAGCTTCATAAAATACAGGTTCAGAGGTTTACAGTAAGAAGAAGAATCACAGAGCTTCATAAAATACAGGTACAGAGGTTTACAGTAAGAAGAATAATCACAGAGCTTCATAAAATACAGGTACAGAGGTTTACAGTAAGAAGATGAATCACAGAGATTCATAAAATACAGGTACAGAGGTCTACAGTAAGAAGAAGAATCAAAGAGCTTAATAAAATACAGGTACAGAGGTCTACAGTAAGAAAAAGAATCACAGAGCTTCATAAAATACAGGTACAGAGGTTTACAGTAAGAAGATGAATCACAGAGATTCATAAAATACAGGTACAGAGGTCTACAGTAAGAAGAAGAATCACAGCGCTTCATAAAATACAGGTACATAGGTTTACAATAAGACGAATCAAATATAAACATAAAATACAGGTACAGAGGTCTACAGTGAGGCGGCAAGGTAGCCTAGTGGTTAGAGCGTTGGACTAGTAACCGAAAGGTTGCAAGTTCGAATCCCCGAGCTGACAAGGTACAAATCTGTCCTTCTGCCCCTGAACAGGCAGTTAACCCACTGTTCCTAGGCTGTAATTGAAAATAAGAATTTGTTCATAACTGACTTGCCTAGTTAAATAAATAAAGAAAAGAAAAATAAACAAATAGCTTCATAAAATACATGTACAGAGATTTAGGATATTAATAATAATTATTATTATTTATTTATTTGTATATCATATCACATATAAGAATGCACATATAAGAATGCTCTTCATAAAATAGCTAAATAAAATAAAACAAAGTTGTAAGAAATATATATAATAAAATAGAAGATATAATAGATAAGGAATATAAAACACATTTAAAATAAAATATACATTATACTATATTAATAAATATAAATATAAGATGAATGTGTAATGAAAATATACAAAAAAATATACTCTAAATATATACCCCATAATCATATATACCTCATAATCATTTATTGAGTAAATATATCCAATACCTTATGGTTGTGTTGAAGACCAGGACCACCATGAGGTAGAGCTGAACCCCCTCTAACAACATCCAACTGAAGGATCCTAGGAAGAACAGGTGGAGGAGACCTGCTACAACCCTACATCCTCCCTGAGAGAGGAGAGGAGAGGAGAGGAGAGGAGAGAAGAGGAGAGGAGAGGAGAGGAGAGGAGAGGAGAGGAGAGGAGAGGAGAGGGGGAAGAGGAGAGGAAGACAGGGGGAGGAGAGGGGCAAGAGAGAAGGAAGGAGGAGAGGGGCAAGAGGGAGGAGAGGAGGAGATGGGAGGAGTGATGGCTAAAGTTAACACTGGCTACATTTGTAGTGGCTATAAGGAAAACTGAACCATGGATTCCAGATTCTCCTGGCCCATAGACTTTCAGGGTGAGGAACCGTCTAACATGATTAAGTTAGAAAACACTGAACTCATCCTTTAAATGTGTTTGTTCACCTTGTTCTTTGTCGGTTTACCCACCTTGTTCTTTGTTCGTTACCCACCTTGCTCTTTGTCCGGTACCCACATTGCTCTTTGTCCGTTAACCTGTTGGGGCTAGGGGGCAGTATTTTCACGGCCGGATAAAAAACGTACCCGATTTAAACTGGTTACTACTCTTGCCCAGAAAGGAGAATATGTATGTAATTAGTAGATTTGGATAGAAAACGCTCTAAAGTTTCTAAAACTGTTTGAATGGTGTCTGTGAGTATAACAGAACTCATATGGCAGGCCAAAACCTGAGAAGATTCCATACAGGAAGTGCCCTGTCTGACAATTTGTTATCATTCTGTTGCATCTCTATCGAAAATACAGCGTCTGTGCTGTAACGTGACAATTTCTAAGGCTTCCATTGGCTCTCTAAAGCCGCCAGGAAGTGGAATGGGGTGTCTGCTGTCTCTGGGCAAAGAACAGCAGCAGAGTTTGTAAGTGGTCAGCCTGGGGACAGTGAGACTGAGATGCGCGTTCACGAGACTTCTCCATTTTTTTTCTTTCAGCCTTTGAATGAACATAACGTTGCCCGGTTGGAATATTATCGCTATTTTACGAGAAGAATCGCATAAAAATTGATTTTAAACAGCGTTTGACATGCTTCTAAGTACGATAATGGAATATTTTAGAATTTTTGTCACGAAATGTGCTTGCGCGTTACCCTTCGGATAGTGACCTGAACGCACGAACAAAACGGAGGTATTTGGATATAACTATGGATTATTTGGAACCAAAACAACATTTGTTGTTGAAGTAGAAGTCCTGGGAGTGCATTCTGACAAAGAACAGCAAAAGTAATCCAATTTTTCTAATAGTAATTCTGAGTTTAGTGAGCCAAAAACTTGGTGGGTGTCAAATTAGCTAGCCTGTGATGGCCGAGCTATGTACTCAGAATATGTGATGTTCAGAACTAGCATACCCACCGCAAACTTCCGGTGAATTTACTAAATTACTCACGATAAACGTTGACAAAAAACATAACAATTACTTTAAGAATTATAGATACAGAACTCCTTTATGCAATCGCGGTGTCAGATTTTAAAATAGCTTTTCGGTGAAAGCACATTTTGCAATATTCTGAGTAGATAGCCCGGCCATCATGGCTAGCTAATTTGACACCCACCAAGTTTGGCCTTCACCAAACTCAGATTTACTATAAGAAAAATTGGATTACCTTTGCTGTTCTTCGTCAGAATGCACTCCCAGGACTTCTACTTCAACAACAAATGTTGTTTTGGTTCGAAATAATCCATAGTTATATCCAAATAGCTCCGTTTTGTTTGTGCATTCAAGTCACTATCCGAAGGGTGACGCGCCGGCGCATTTCGTGACAAAAAATTAAAAAATATTCCATTACCGTACTTCGAAGCATGCCAAACGCTGTTTAAAATACATTTTTATGCTATTTTCTCGTAAAATATCGATAATATTCCAACCGGGCGACGTTGTATTCGTTCAAACACTGAAAGAAAAAAATGGAGTAGTCTCGTGCACACGCGTTCCAGTGTCATTGTTCTCAGAAGGACCACTCACAAAAACTCCTGCTGTTTTTCGCCCAGAGACTGGAGAGCTCTCATTCCACTTTCTGGCGCCTTCTGAGAGCCAATGAAAGCCTTAGAAAATGTCACGTTACAGCACAGATGCTGTATTTTTGATAGAGATGCCCTAGAAGGAGAACAAATTGTCAGACAGGGCACTTCCTGTATACAATCTTCTCAGGTTTTGGCCTGCCATATGAGTTCTGTTGTACTCACAGACACCATTCAAACAGTTTTAGAAACTTTAGAGTGTTTTCTATACAAATCTACTAATTATATGCATATTCTAGTTTCTGGGCAGGAGTAGTAACCAGATTAAATCGGGTACGTTTTTTATCCGTCCGGGAAAATACTGCCCCCTATCCCAAACAGGTTAAAATGGTGTAAAATAGTCATATGTTTGAGAAATTGAAGTTATAGCATTTTTGAGGTATTTGTATTTCGCGCCACGCGATTCCACTGGCTGTTGACTAGCCCATAGAAGTTAACCACATTGTTCTTTGTTCGTTACCCACCTTGTTCTTTGTTCGTTACGCACTTTGTTCATTGTCCGTTCACCCACCTTGTTCTTTGTTCGTTACCCACGTTGTTCTTTGTCCGTTACCCACCTTGTTCTTTGTTCGTTACCCACCTTGTTCTTTGTTCGTTACCCACCTTGTTCTTTGTTCGTTACCCACCTTGTTCTTTGTTCGTTACCCACCTTGTTCTTTGTTCGTTACCCACCTTGTTCTTTGTTCGTTACCCACGTTGTTCTTTGTTCGTTACCCACCTTGTTCTTTGTTCGTTACCCACGTTGTTCTTTGTTCGTTACCCACCTTGTTCTTTGTTCGTTACCCACCTTGTTCTTTGTTCGTTACCCACGTTGTTCTTTGTTCGTTACCCACCTTGTTCTTTGTTCGTTACCCACCTTGTTCTTTGTTCGTTACCCACCTTGTTCTTTGTTCGTTACCCACCTTGTTCTTTGTTCGTTACCCACCTTGTTCTGTGTGTGTGAGGTGCTTGTGTGGAAGACACACACATACATCTCCTACACACACACAGTCCCCACATCCCTACACCCACCTTGCTCTGTGTGTGTGAGATACCGCTGAGGAAGACGAGGTCAGCGATGAAGAGGCAGACACAGAGGTGGAGGTGGATGGTGGTGCGTGTCCCCTGGATGGACCGACACAGCCAGAAGGTCAGGATGCACAGCAACAGACACACCACAGACACCGACAGACCCAGCCACGTCAACAGACGCAGCTCAAAGGTGTTCTGGAGGGAGGGAGGGAGGTAGAGAGAGAGGGAGGGAGGGAGGGAGGGAGGGAGGGAGGGAGGGAGCAAATCAAGTGTTGATAATTTCACCCATATCTATTACCACAGTGTGCCATCACAGCAGCAAGACCTGTTGCCACAAGAAAAGGGCAACCAGTAATGAACATTATTTGTTTATTTAGTTTCCCTTTTGTACTTTACTATTTGCACATCCTTATAACACTGTATTTAGACATAATATGAAATGTTTAACTTTTGTGTAATGTTTACTGTTCATTTTTTATTGTTTATTTAGTTTTGTTTATTATCTATCCATGGCAATAAAGCCTCAGTTGTATAACATGTGTCAACCTGCAACAACACAGCCTTTAACTCATTATGTGTGTGTGTGTGTGTGTGTGTGTGTGTGTGTGTGTGTGTGTGTGTGTGTGTGTGTGTGTGTGTGTGTGTGTGTGTGTGTGTGTGTGTGTGTGTTATACCTGTACAGGGTAGAGGGCCATGAGAACAGCGAAGCTGCTAAGGTGGGTACAGGAACACACAGTGTGTGTAGCGTTAGACGTGACTTTGGTACAGCCACGCCTTGACCACGCCCCTCCCTCTTCATGGACATGCCCCTCCGACCAGAACACACAGGTATAGTTCATTTCTGATGACTCCGCCCTCACCTGTGGGGTGGGAAAGAGAGAGAGAGACAGAGAGAGAGAGAGACAGAGAGAGAGAGACAGCAATGGAGACAGAGACAGAGAGAGAGCAAGAGAGAGAGAAAGAGGGAGAGAGAGACAAAAAGGAGAGAGAGAGACAGGAAGATGAAACATTGGCTAAGTACTTCTTAGACAACTGTTTCTTGATTTCAGAAGGCAGCAAGAGCAAAACAACATTTTTATCTGTTAGGACATCATCTGTGATCAGTTTCCATCCAACCTTTTTAGGCGAGAAAAGTACATGTGGGATAAAAAATGTCATGACAGGCCTGATGGAAACAGAACAATCGTTGGTAAACTTTCCAACTGTCGACCAAACTAATTACAAGGAAATGCTTTTATACACAAATATTGATATAATAACCATCATATCAAAGTAAACTTGGAGTCACGCGATGGCGTGTTGTGTGGTCCTCTGGTAAGAACCAAACACTGCGTTCTACAGGAAGAACCTCATACCAACGGTCAAGCAAGGAAGCATGAATTCTGCTCTGTATCAGATAATTCTACAGGAGAATGTCAGGCCATCTGTCTGTGAGCTGAAGCTGAAGTGCAGCAAGACAATGATCCAAAACATACAATTAAATCTACATGAAAATGACTAAAAAGCAACAAATGTGAAGTTTTGGAATGGCCTCGTCAATGTCCAGTCCTAATCCCTACTGAGATGTTGTGGCAGGACTTGAAAAGAGAAGTTCATGCTTGAAAACCCACTAATGTCACTGAGTTAAAGCAGTTGTGCATGCAAGAGTGGTCCAGAGTTCCTCCACAGCGATGTGAGAGACCGATCAACAACTACAGGAAGCATTTGGTTGCAGTCATTGCAGCTAAATGTGGCACAACCAGTTATTGAGTGTAAGGGTCAGTTCCCTTTTCACACAGGGAATTGAGTGTTATCTAAGATTTGGTTTGGTTGAAGATCTGATAACATTCAGTATCAAAAATACGCAAAAGTAGACAAAATTAAAAAGGGGGCCAATACTTTTTCACAGCACTATATAATCTAGCTCGTAATTGAAAATGTATATGAAACAAGTCCTGGCTGTAGATGTACGATTATAATATGCTATAATATTTACATACATCATATATTAACATCAGCTATTATAATATTATTAAATGATACCTGTAGATGTTTGAAGGTGAGGATGACAGGCTGGGTGAGGTGTTCTGTTGCTGGGTTACTGACGAGAGCTGTTACCACCTTGGAACTGATCTGGTAGCTAGGCTTTGATGCTGTGTCTGTGTCTGTGTCTGTGTCTGTGTCTGTGTCTGTGTCTGTGTCTGTGTCTGTGTCTGCGTCTGCGTCTGTGTCTGCGTCTGCGTCAGTGAGGTACTGGAAGGAGTTGTTGACAGATTTCTCCATTGTCTTGTAACACACCAACCCAGCCAGAGCGAAACCTGAGAAGCACAGAAAGAAACAAGTCACTAGAATTTCTTGTAACTTTCCCAAAATTCCCAGGTTTTTCAGGTTGGAAGATTCCTGGAATAAGCAGGAAATCCGGAATCCAGGATTGGATTTTTTTTTAGTTACTGGTACTAAAATATATAGTACTTAGTTATAGAGATGATGATGATGGTGGTGATGATGATGATGAAGAGTATCCTACCTCGGTACGTCCCGTTGCCGGTGGCTGTCTCCCAGCTGGTGTCCAGCCGAGCGTTGTCATTGGCCAGGCTGATTGGCCCAGTGGGCGGAGTCTGTCCCCTCCTCACTGCAAGCTCAGTCGCTGTGTACAAGGACAAGGAGTAAGGCGAAGGAGGATGTGTGTGTGTGTGTGTGTGTGTGTGTGTGTGTGTGTGTGTGTGTTCAGGAGTGTGTGTGTGTGTTACCTGTGTGGTCTGTCTCCATGGTGGTGTGGTTGTCTCTGAGCTGCGGCCCGATGAGCTTCATGGCGTCTTCCACGGTGCCTAGCAACCCACTCACCTCCCGGCTGTTGCTTAGGATATCATGAGACAAGAGGCTGTCCATCTCCGTGAAGACATTCTACACACAGGAAGTAGGAACAGGAAGTGAGTGAACCGTGTGTGTGTGTGTGTGTGTGTGTGTGTGTGTGTGTGTGTGTGTGTGTGTGTGTGTGTGTGTGTGTGTGTGTATGCTTGTGTGAGTCCTTGTGTGTGTGTGTATGTGTATGTGTGCATGATTGTGCCTTGTGTGAGTCCTTGCATATGTGTGTGTGTGTGGGGGGGGGGGGGGGGGGGGTTACCTCCAGTAACACCTCTCCAGTCAGTCTCCCTCCGGCTGCGTCCCCAGAGTTACTCAACACCAGACAGCTGTTCCTCATCAGAGACAGGAGACCAGCTAAACCTGGGACAGTCTGAGAGAGAGGAAAAGTTAATTGACTTCATATAGTTAAAAACATTTATAGCAAGACTTACATTGTAGTCCCAGAAGATAGCACTTAAAAGTATTAATCAAAACACTTGTTTCTAAAGTGGTCTGATAGAGAGAGAGAGAGAGAGAGAGAGAGAGAGAGAGAGAGAGAGAGAGAGAGAGAGAGAGAATAAGTATGTGGCAAGAAGGGAATATTTACCCGTCAATAAATAATCTATATCATTCAAAACAAACATGGTTCAGCTACAGATCTAGAATGAGTAGAACGGGCCATTCAAGTCAATGATGCCATAATGTAGATTCTATGTCTAGCGGTTCAGCTGCTGTATAAGGACTCATCAGGTCCAGGTACTGTAAAACTCACCTGTCCAGGAGTCTCATTCGCTTTAAACTGGTCACAGGTCAGTACTAAAGGAAACACAAAACACTATTTGGATCAGATTTGGATCGACACAACACAACATGTACATTTTACAAAACACAACCATCACACCTGGATCGACACTACACAGCACAACACAACACAATACAGCACAACACAACATAACACAACACAATCACACCCACACAACACAATCACACCTGCACAACACAATCCCACCTGCACAACAACACAAAACAACACAACACACCACCATCACAACAACACAACACACTACTACACACCACTACACCACACACAACAACAAAACACAACACTTAGTGATTTGTGAAATCTATTGTGAATGTTTTGTAATGTTTTTAAACTGCTTTAATGTTGCTGGACCCCAGGAAGAGTAGCTGCTGCCTTGGCTGGAACTAATAGGGATCCTTAATAAATACAAATACAACACACCACAACACACACAATAACACAACACATACAAATTAAAACTGTCACACCCTTATCATGCTCATAGTAGATCCAAGTTGTTGCCATGGGTAACCATGTTTACCATCAGATACCAACTAACTAAGATACAAACGAAGACATGAAACAGAGAGGAAGTTGAGGTGGAGATAAAAACACCCAGAAACCCACAGCACACCAGTGCTGAAATGTTACCGTGGTAACCATCCTACCACACATCCCAAATGACACCCTATTATACAGTGCACTATGGGCCCTGGTCTAATGTAGTATAGGGAATAGGGTGTCATTTGGGACACAATACTAGGAAGAGGAAGCAGCCAGTGGAACAGAGAGTCTCTGTAATAACACTACCTACAGCAACAGAAGGACAGACCTTACTGTAATATGCAGCCAGCCATAACAAAAAGTATCCACTCACTGTTGTAAATCACTTTTTGAATCAAAGCGTCTGCTAGATATGCATATGTTACATTATGTTATGTTGTATTATGTTAGATTATGTTAGATTATGTTGTATTATGTTAGATTATGTTAGATTATGTTGTATTATGTTAGATTATGTTAAATTATGTTATATTATGTTATATTATGTAAGATGATGCTATATTATATTATGTTATATTATGTTAGATTATGTTATATTATGTTATATTATGTTAGATTATGTTATATTATGTAAAATTATGCTAGATTATATTATGTTATAATATATTATGTTATATTATGCTATATTATGTTATATTATGTTATGTTATGTTATATTATTTTATTGTCACGTCCTGACCATAGAAAGATGTTATTTTCTATGGTAGAGTAGGTCAGGGCGTGACAGTTTTTTTTTTCTCTATGTTTTCTATTTACTATGTTGTCAGGGTCTAATTTTGTATTTCTATGTTGGGGTTTTGTTTGGGATGATCTCCAATTAGAGGCAGTTGGTCCTCGTTGTCTCTAATTGGAGATCATACTTAAGTAGGGTTTTTTTCCACCTGGGTTTGTGGGAGATTGTTTTTTGAGTAGTGTATGTTTCAACTCTGAGTCACGGTTTGTTGTTTTGTTCTTTAGTTTATGTTTATGTATCGCATAGTTTCACAGTGTAAATAAAATGTGGAACGACACACACGCTGCACTTTGGTCCGCTTCTTCCTACGAAAACCATCACATTTTTACTATGTTATGTTATATTATGTTTTTTTATGTTATATTATGTTATGTCATGTTATATTATGTTTTGTTATGGTATGTTTTGTTATGTTACAATATGTGTGACATTCGTCGTTAGGAGTAGACCAAGGTGCAGCATGAGTTGGGTTCATCATATTTATTGATAAATGAAAACCAGCAAAAACAATAAACAATACAACGAACGAAAAGCTAGGAGTGCAAACACATGCAACACAAAGACAAGATCCCACAACTGACTGTGGGAAAAAGGGCTGCCCAAGTATGATTCCCAATCAGAGACAACGAATGACAGCTGCCTGTGATTGGAAACCATACTCGGCCAATCAAAGAAAAACAACAACATAGACATACAATGCCCACCCCAAGTCACACCCTGACCTAACCAAACAGAGAAAAACGGCTCTCTCAGGTCAGGGCGTGACAATATGTTATATTATGTTATATTATGTTTTGTTATGTTATGTTATATTATGTTATTATGTTACGTTATAATATGTTATATTATGTTATATTATGTTTTGTTATGTTATGTTATATTATGTTATGCTATAATATGTTATGTTATATTATGTTACGCTACACTCTATATACAAAAGTATGTGGACACCCCTTCAAATTAGGGGATTCGGCTATTTCAGCCACACCCGTTGCCGACAGGTTTATAAAATCGAGCACACAGCCATGCAATCTCCATAGACAAACATTGGCAGTAGAACGGTCTTACTGAAGAGCTCAGTGACTTTCAATGTGGAACCATCATAGGATGCCACCTTTCCAACAAGTCAGTTCGTAAAATGTCTGCCATTCTAGAGCTGCCCTGGTCAACTGTAAGTGCTACTATTGTGATGGGGAAACATCTAGAAGCAACAAAAATTAAGCCGCGAAGTGGTAGGCCACACAAACTCACAGAATGGGACCGTCGAGTGCTGAAGTGCATAACGCGTAAAATTTGTCTGTCCTCAGTTGCAGGACTCACTACTGAGTTAAAAACGGGCTCTTGAAGCAACGTCAGAAAAATAACTGTTTGTCGGGAACTTCATGAAATGGGTTTCCATAGACGAGCAGCCGCACACAAGCCTAAGATCACCATGCGCAATACCAAGCATCGGCTGGTGTGGTGTAAAGCTCGCTGCCATTGGAGCAGTGGAAGCGCGTTCTCTGGAGTGATGGATCATGCTTCACCTTCTGGCAGTCTGACGGACTAATCTGTGTTTGGCAGATGACTGCTACATGCCAGAATGCATAGTGCCAAGTGTAAAGTTTGGTTGAGGAGGAATAATGATCTGGGGCTGTTTTTCATGGTTCGGGCTAGGCTCCTTAGTTCCAGTGAAGGGAAAGCTGAAAGCTACAGCATATAATTACATTCTAGACAATTCTGTGCTTCCAACTTTGTGGCAACCGTCTTGGGAAGGCCATTTCCTGTTACAGCAAAGCGAGGTCCATACAGAAATGGTTTGTTGAGATCGGTGTGGAAGAACTTGACTGGCCTGCACAGAGCCCCGACCTCAACCCTATCATACACCTTTGGGATAAATTGGAATGCTGACTGTGAGCCAGGCCTAATCGCCCAACATCAGTGCCCGACCTCACTAATGCCCTTGTGGCTGAATGGTAGCAAGTCTCCACAGCAATGTTCCAACATCTAGTGAACAGCTTTCCCAGAAGAGGAGGAGGCTGTTATAGCAGCAAAGGGGGGACCAACTCCATATTAATGACCATGGTTTTGGAATGAGATGTTCGACGAGAAGGTGTCCACATACTTTTTGTCATGTAGTGTATGTTATGTTATGTTAGATATAGCTGTAGTTTAGGACTGTTAAAATAGGAGCCTAGTTATATTTCCAATCCAGGCCATGCCTCTTCTAAGAGACAATGTTATCGTATTGTATTGTATCGTGTCGTGGGAAGCAATGCGTCATAGTACCAGATTCTACAATCACCTGAGCACTGAGCCTGTTTGTTGTCGTAGTTACTGTATCCAGGGTGACAGAGGCAACTGTAGCTTCCTTTCTGGTTCTGGCAGTCCCCGCCCACTCCACAGATACCAGTGGTCTCATTACACTCATCTATGTCTGAGGGAGAGAGAGATAAAAAGAGACATGAGTGTAGGGGGAAGGGATAATGATGATTTTTGTATAATTTTTTTTTTTTTATTTCACCTTTTTTTAACCAGGTAGGCCAGTTGAGAACAAGTTCTCATTTACAACTGCGACCTGGCCAATATAAAGCAAAGCACTGTGACACAGACAACAACGCAGAGTTACACGTGGAATAAACAAACGTACAGTCAATAACACAATAGAAAAAGTCTATATACAGTGTGTGCAAATGGTGTGAGGAGGTAAGGCAATAAATAGGCCATAGTAGCGAAGTAATTCCAATTTAGCAAATTAACACTGGAGTGATAGATGAGCAGATGATGTGGAAGTAGAAATACTGGTGTGCAAAAGAGCAGAAACGTAAATAAAAACAATATGGGGATGAGGTAGGTAGATTGGATATGCTATTTACAGATGGGCTGTGTACAGCTGCAGCGATCGGTCAGCTGCTCAGATAGCTGATAATAAGGAGGAAGATGAAAAATAGGAGGAAAATTATGGTAAGAGAGAGAATGAGAGAGAAATAGAGGGAGAGAAAAGAAAGTGAGAGAAAAAGAAAGAGAGAGAGCGAGATTATCTAGAGGGAGTAAGCCATTCAGACAGTCTCAGTTCTGCTGCATGTAAGTCAGTGTGGGGGTCACATTTCAATCAGGCATTTAAGTCAGTGGTTCTCAAACCTCTCCTCTGGGACACCCAGACATTTCACCACTTTGTTGTAGCCCTGAACTAGCTCACCTGATTCACCTGATTCACCCAGTCAAGGGCTTTAGGATTAGTTGACTAGTTGAATCAGGTGTACTAGCTGTGGAATAGTTACAATACATGGAAGGATTTGGGTCCAAGAGGAGAGGTTTGAAATCCCCTGATTTGTGTGGTCGCATTCCTGGCTGACTAAATTGTAATCATTACATTGCACCAATGGCTGCGTGCCACGTCATCAACTCTGCAGTCGGGAATCAAATTGCTGCTATGTCCTGTGATGTGGTTAACTGATGTGTGAAACACCTATCCAGGCATCGAATTGCTGCTATATCCTGTGACGGGGTTAACTGATGTGTTAAACACCTATCCAGGCATCATATTGCTGCTATATCCTGTGATGTGGTTAACTGATGTGTTAAACATGGTATCCAGGCATCATATTGCTGCTATATCCTGTGATGTGGTTAACTGATAAACACCTATCCAGGCATCATATTGCTGCTATATCCTGTGACGGGGTTAACTGATGTGTTAAACACCTATCCAGGCATCATATTGCTGCTATATCCTGTGACGTGGTTAACTGATGTGTTAAACACCTATCCAGGCATCATATTGCTGCTATATCCTGTGACGGGGTTAACTGATGTGTTAAACACCTATCCAGGCATCATATTGCTGCTATATCCTGTGACGGGGTTAACTGATGTGTTAAACACCTATCCAGGCATCATATTGCTGCTATATCCTGTGACGTGGTTAACTGATGTGTTAAATACCTATCCAGGCATCATATTGCTGCTATATCCTGTGACGGGGTTAACTGATGTGTTAAACACCTATCCAGGCATCATATTGCTGCTATATCCTGTGATGTGGTTAAC
>NC_042970.1:84885333-84890333 GCF_901001165.1 Salmo trutta | reverse complement strand
TATGTTTTTAAATAAAGGGGTCCTAACAAATAGCTAAATCACCTTGGTATGACCATCTTAATACAATTCCATGATGTTAGCTTAGTAGAACCCCCCTACTTGAAGGTAACAGTGCTCACTGTTGCCCCTAGTAGCCGGTTTCCACGTAATTTCCCGACGTCCTCAGACATGGATGGAAGTCGAATATTGACTTGTATCACAGGAGGTCTGGCTGGATATATAGACTACCTCCCTTCATCTATAGACACAGTGTTAGAGTTCATCTCTCTCTTCATCCCTCCTTCTTCTCTCTCTCTCTTCTCTCTGTCTCTCTTTCTATCTCTCTCATTCTCTAGTTTTTTGTCTGTCTGTCTCTATTTCTCTTTCCTTTACCCCTTCTGTCTCCCTTTTGTCTTGCTTTCTCTCTCTCTTACTCTCTGCCACTCATTCTCTCCCTCCCCTTCTCATTCTCAATTTTTAATTGTCATGTTTTTGTCAGTATCTCTCTCTCCCTCCCTCCCTCCCTCCCTCCCTCCCTCTCTCCCTCTCTTCCTGCCTCTCTCCCTCCCTCCCTCCCTCTCTCTCTCCCTCCCTCCCTCCCTCCCTCTCTCTCTCCCTCCCTCCCTCTCTCCCTCCCTCTCTCCCTCCCTCCCTCTCTCCCTCCCTCCCTCTCTCCCTCTCTCTCTCCCTCCCTCCCTCTCTTCCTGCCTCTCTCCCTCCCTCCCTCTCTTCCTGCCTCTCTCCCTCCCTCCCTCTCTCCCTCCCTCTCTCCCTCCCTCCCTCCCTCCCTCCCTCCCTCCCTCCCTCCCTCTCTCCCTCCCTCTCTCCCTCTCTCCCTCCCTCTCTCCCTCCCTCCCTCTCTCCCTCCCTCCCTCTCTCCCTCCCAGTCTCTAGACTAGGAAGTAGACAGTAGAAGTAGCTAAATCTGTACTCATATCAGACCTGGGTTCAAATACTATTTAAAACATTTCAGATCCTTCCATTTCGAGCCTGTCTGAAGTGCCATATGGGCAGGGTTTGTACTGTGGCCACAATTCTATTGGTCCAGATTAACAATATGCAATGATATCGAGTAGTATTTGAACCCAGCTCTAACTCATTCAGTGACTCTCCAGATAGACTAGTGTCAATGCTGCCACTGTGTTGCTTCCTGGAAACAGAGACATTCTGACAACAATAAATAACAGAACATACCCTGAACCTAGTACTACATCCATAACATAACTACCTGAACATAGTACTACATCCATAACATAACTACCTGAACATAGTACTACATCCATAACATCCATAACATAACTACCTGAATATAGTACTACATCCATAACATCCATAACATAACTACCTGAATATAGTACTACATCCATAACATCCATAACATAACTACCTGAACATAGAACTACATCCATAACATAACTACCTGAATATAGTACTACATCCATAACATAACTACCTGAACATAGTACTACATCCATAACATCCATAACATAACTACCTGAACATAGTACTACATCCATAACATCCATAACATAACTACCTGAACGTACCTTAAATACAGTAACACATAACATAACATACTAACTTATAGCATAACATAACATAGTAGCTAACGTATATTAAGATATTATCTTAACCTGAACACATTATAACATAAAAAACATAATAACAAAGCCTAGTTTAATATAACACATGCTGACCCCTGAGAACTGCCAATCTGTCTATAAACACAAGAAATGTCTATATACACACTAAAACTGTCTATAAACACTAAAACTGTCTATACACACTAAAACTGTCTATACACACTAAAACTGTCTATGCACACTAAAACTGTCTATACACACTAAAACTGTCTATACACACTAAAACTGTCTATAAACACACTAAAACTGTCGATAAACACTAAAACTGTCTATATACACACTAAAACCGTCGATAAACACTAAAACTGTCTATGAACACTAAAACTGTCTATACACACTAAAATTGTCGATAAACACTAAAACTGTCTACGAACACTAAAAATGTCTATACACAATAAAACGGTCTATAAACACACTAAAACGGTCTATACACACTAAAACGGTCTATATACACACTAAAACTGTCTATAAACACTAAAACTGTCTATGAACACTAAAACTGTCTATACACACTAAAACTGTCTATATACACACTAAAACTGTCTATAAACACACTAAAATCGTCGATAAACACTAAAACTGTCTATAAACACACTAAAACTGTCTATACACACTAAAACTGTCTATACACAGTAAAACTGTCTATACACACTAAAACTGTCTATATACACACTAAAACTGTCTATAAACACTAAAACTGTCTATGAACACTAAAACTGTCTATACACACTAAAACTGTCTATACACACTAAAACTGTCTATAAACACACTAAAACTGTCGATAAACACTAAAACTGTCTATGAACACTAAAAATGTCTATACACACTAAAATTGTCTATAAACACACTAAAACTGTCGATAAACACTAAAACTGTCTATGAACACTAAAAATGTCTATACACACTAAAACTGTCTATATACACACTAAAACCGTCAATAAACACTAAAACCGTCAATGAACACTAAAAATGTCGATAAACACTAAAAATGTCGATAAACACTAAAACTGTCTATGAACACTAAAAATGTCTATACACACTAAAACTGTCTATACACACTAAAACTGTCTATATACACACTTAAACTGTCGATAAACACTAAAACTGTCTATGAACACTAAAACTGTCTATACACACTAAAACTGTCTGTATACACACTAAAACTGTATACACACTAAAACTTTCTATACACACAAACTGTCTACACACTAAAACTGTCTTTAAACACACTAAAACTGTCGATACACACTAAAACTTTCTATACACACAAACTGTCTATACACACTAAAACTGTCTATATACACACTAAAACTGTCGATACTGTCACGTCCTGACCAGCAGAGGGAGTAGTTATTTAGTATTTGGTCAGGACGTGGCAGAAGTTGTGTGTTGTATGCAGTTTCTAGTTGTTCTGTTTTTGTGTTAGTCTGTGTGACTCCCGATCAGGAACAGCTGGATATCGTTGTTCCTGATTGGGAGTCATATATTAGGTGTGTGTTTTTCTCCTGGGGTTGTGGGTTGTTTATTTTACAATGCTAAAGTATCTGTATAGCCTGTAAAACTGTTACTAGTTGTTCTTGTTTATTGTTTTCCCGTGTTCACTTTATTCAAATATAATTAAAGATGAGCATACATATCCCGGCTGCGTTTTGGTCTATTCAACACGGCTACATTTGTGACAGATACACACTAAAACTTTCTATACACACAAACTGTCTATACACACTAAAACGGTCTATATACACACTAAAACTGTCGATACACACTAAAACTTTCTATAATGTTATTTATTTATCTTAGATAGGGTTGTAACATTCACACTATTTCCATGGCTGGTAAATGGTTGGAATATTCCGTAGCCATTCAACAATAACTGACAATGAATTATGAAATACCACCTCTCTCTCTATTTGTCACTCTCTCACACACATACTGTACATACACACACGCACACACACGCACACACACACAGATAGTCAAGTTCCAAAGATATACAAGGTTAGACTCACCCAGAATAAGTAGAAGAGTTCTGGACCCCATCTCAAAGACAGACTGGTATTATATCCACACCAGACAACTAGTAGGATCCTAATAAAACTAGTCCCACAAGAAGAATCAGTCTCAGATTAAATCTGTTTTACAGTTGAATTCAGATTGAAGAAAATCCCAGTTTAACAAGGTTTTTATTCCGTATGATCTATGGTGATAACATGAACAGAAGAAAAAGACAATGACATTTCTCTCAGTGAGCCTCGTGGTTGGAAAAACTACTATTTTGTTCTCCTCTCTCCCTTTCTCTTTCTGTTAGAGCCCACCCCTTTCTCTCTGATTCACACTCCCCTTCTTTTTCACCCTTATCTCTCTCTTGCCCTTTCTGTTTCACTCGTATTTTTCAATACAATTCAAAGGGTTTTATTGGCATGGAAAACATATGTTAACATTGCCAAAGCAAGTGAAGTAGATAATATACAAAAGTGAAATAAACAATCAAAAAATAACATCCAGCATTACACTCACAAAAGTTACAAAGTAATAAAGACATTTCAAATGTCATATTATGTCTATATACAGTGCTGTAACGGTGTAAAAATAGCTGAAGTACAAAAGGGAAAATAAATAAACATAAATACGGGTTGTATTTACAATGGTGTTTGTTCTTCACTGGTTGCCCTTTTCTTGTGGCAACAGGTCACACATCTTGCTGCTGTGATGGCACACTGTGGTATTTCACCCAGTAAATATGGGAGTTTAGCAAAATTAGATTTTTTTTTAAAATTCTTTGTAGGCTTGTTTCATCTGAGAGAAATGTGGGTTTCTAATATGGTCATACATTTGGCAGGAGGTTAGGAAGTGCAGCTCAGTTTCCACCTCATTTTGTGGGCAGTAGCCTGTCTTCTCAGGGCAGCTTTCTCAATAGCAAGGCTATGCTGTTTTTTGGTTAATTCATTCTTTCTATTGTGTCAAGTAGTTACACTACAAGACCAAAAGTGTGTGGACACCTGCTTGTCGAACATCTCATTTCATTCCAAAATCATGGGCGTTAATATGGAGTTGGTTCCCGCTTTGCTGCTATAACAGCCTCCACTGTTCTGGGAAGGCTTTCCATTAGATGTTGGAACATTGCTGCCAGTACTTGCTTCCATTCAGCCACAAGAGCATTAGTGAGGTTGGGCACTGATGTTGGGCGATAAGGCCTGGCTCTCAGTCGGCGTTCCAGTTCATCCCAAAAGTGTTCGATCTGGTTGAGGTCAGAGCTCTGTGCAGGCCAGTCAAGTTCTTCCACACTGATCGACAAACCATTTCTGTATGGACCTCACTTTGTGCATGGGGGCATTGTCATGCTGAAACAGGAAAGGGCCTTCCCCAAATTGTTGCCAC
>NC_042970.1:84757833-84880333 GCF_901001165.1 Salmo trutta | reverse complement strand
AATTATTTATTTACTAAATACCTAACTAATCACACAGAATTACAAATACACAGAATTCATATGATGTCATACAGAAAACGTCCTGGTGGACTGAACCTGTATCATGGCTGGTTACACAAAGGAAAAGGGGGTTGGGCTTGAATGAAAGAGCGGGAAGATTTAGGAACACAGAAACAGCAGCTATGCTATCGTAAATACATTATCTTATGCATTCTAAATTACCGCCCATTTGGAAAAGGAAAATGCAATAAATATTTACTCTGAGCTGCGCTTCGGTAGATTGGTCGTAGATGCTGGCCGTGGTTGGCCAACAGATCTTCCTGTTGTGTAGTGGAAGAATGTCAATGGTGGTGGTATCTTCGTCTGGTTGTTAGACTGGATCCGTCGTCCGTCCTTTCCTAGCCCACGTTAGCAGCGGCTAACTCAACGGCTAGGAAGTATCACTTCTGTAGTGAATAAGCTCAAAGTTCATACCAGTTCATACCATAGCTCACGCCGAGGTTGGCTTAGTTCTGTTCTTGATATGTGTCTGTCCTTATAACGTAGAGGCTGCAGTCCTCCCGTACTGGAACCCTGAATGTCTTTTCGTCAAAGACTTATATAGTGGAGAGGGGGAGGAAGGAGGCTTCATCGTTTATAACCCCATGTCTCTTCACAGGGTTGGCCACTGATCGGCAGGGCACTTTCCCTATGAAAACCCAATTCTCTCATTTGGAAGCTAAAATTACATTTAATCTCCTAACAAACAATTTCAATATCAAACATTTCAATTGCATAACAATTCCATGTGACTCTGATAACTAGAGGGTGTATACTTTCTCCGGTACAGTTTATGTCGTCCTGCCATCAATCATAATGTCTCAGATAACAATGAACTGACATACATACTCATTACGTTATCAAGCATATTTCCAACTGGTTTTATTAACAAAAGATGGTTCCTTTCCCTATTTGTTTGATGTTCCCAGACTCTCTATATTTAACACAGGCTATTCCAGTCCTTCAGTAGGGTCAGAGAGAGAGGGGAAGGGAGAAGGTATTTATGGGGGGTCATAAACCTTACCCACAGGCCAACGTCATGACAGTCCCCCCATGTTGGGTTCAATCTTGCGATTAACCTGCATGTTGTAAACCAACATAAAAATGAACGTGGGTTGTCCTGGTTGTGGATTATCGTTGTGGTCCCCATCTGGCGGTCGACCCGGGTAGGGTGTCTGCAAATGAAGAAGAAGTCCGCTCCAAGGCTGTGCAGCGGATGTCCAGTTGGTGGTTGCTATTGCAGTCCCCCCTCTGGTGGTCGACCCGGGTAGGGTCTCTGCAAATGAAGATGTCCGTTCCATGACTCGGCAGCGGATGTCCGGATTGGGATCGCCGTTCCGGACCCGTCGTCTGGTCGTCCAGACTGGAATATCTGGGCAGTAACTTAGGCAGAGGTTAACAACGCACACACACTCATGAAATATATCATTACATTTCCTCCCAAATGAGCGGCGTTGTGGCACTAACTGATGGTTGTATGGGGGAGTTGTTTATGGCTCTATCACTTTCTATGTGCCAAAGAAAATGAAACAAAATTAATGAAAGCATAAACAAAACAAAATAGTTATGCCACCTTAATCATCTAATTGGACTGTATTCTATCTACGTCCATGGTCTTGGCAAAATGACCCTATCATGGCATTGTCTAATGTCATATCTAGGGCTTTCCTAATTTGCGGGGTGGCGCTTAGGGTACTATCCTAAGTTGACAACTATATGATAAGTCTACAGCTGTACGGCACTAGTTTTGGGCAGTCCATAGGATGACCTATGGACTTCTGGTTAGAAAACTGGTGAGTGCTGTAGAGTCAAAGGCCTAGAAGTAAATGTTCAACTTTACTAAGGCTGATATTTTGCTTGGACCCTTAAGTGATCCTAGCATAAATCCTAATTGGATGTTCCGTTGTGCATGTGCGTTTATGCTTACACAATCGCGCATGTCAAGGGAAGAAGACCAAGTATCCTGGCAGATTACAACTTGTTCAGAATGAGTCTGACGTAGTCAGGTAATTTTCAGGTCAATGCCTGGAGGTCAGTCAGAATTGGTGTCAAGGGAGTCTGTAGTAGTTTTCTACAAGTCACGGTGTCTTCCACTATTGTAGTGGCGGTAGGTATGAAGTCTATTTCATAGCTATGTTATCCACGGAGGAGCTAACCTCACGATGGAAGTACTCTTGAAGTATTGGACCAGTCACACGTGGTGTGATCATGGTTCATGACTTCTAATAACTTTTCTCCTGAACGGAGGGTTCTATTTATTAGTGGCATGTGTTAACCATTGGAAGAGTGCACTGGAGATTCCCTTCCCTGTGTTGCACTCTGAGTGACTCCTATGTCGCTATTATCAATAGCAATTTAACTTGTGAGGTTACTAATCCTCTTACTGAGTGTTGCTGGACTGACTGTGGTATTGGTACTGGTATTCAAGGGGTCCAGTTGTCCTACCGATTTATTCTGAAATATTATCTACCGGAACACATGATTGGAGCATATTACTAGTTGTATTGTAGTTGAACCTACACATGGCAAGGAATGATTATTGTTGCCATTTGTTTTGGAGGTGGACAAGTCCACTGGACTTCCTTTACGACCAGTGTGGTACACCTCAGTACTATCTTAGATGTGTTCTAAGATAATCCCCGTCTAGGGGCCTGTCTGCTCCTCACTGTTCTCATAGGGGAGTTTACAACTAGATTTGATTTATGCTCTGGCGGCCTCGTACGGTGTTGTCCGTTGCCTCGACCCCCCCACCGGCCTCGATGAGGCTCATCATGGGTCTGGGCTACTATTCCCCCCCTTTGTGTCTCGGGACCCCCCCACCAGCGGGTGGTGTTGGTGTCCGAGGCGCAAACGAAAAGGTCGGACCCTATGTACGAGTTGTCAGTGGCCGCGTTATTATGAGAATGGCTGTAACCTTTCAACCAAATCTCCTGGTGTTTGTGCTTCAACACCCTCAGTGGCTGTCGAGGTCTGTCAGTCACCACCGCGTCCGCGTGTGGCAACCTCTCCAGTACCTGCAAACTGAGACGAGGATATCGGTCTGTGATATCGCAAAGTGTTTCACCAGTGGGAGTCATCGGGTCAGTTGCTGGACTGACGCCATTAGTGTCATTGTAAGGGGTGACAGTCCCCAACAAAGCAGAAGGTGTATCATCGGAAGCAGAGTGTACTCTGCGCATCAATGTTTTTCTTGCTGAGACGGCCGCAGTGCTTGCGGAAGTGTCCGAAGGGCCAGAGAAGTTCATCTCAACTACCGTATTGCACGACTGCAAGAAGGAGGGAAGTTGCTCATTCACAGAGACAGCTGGCTCGAAATCATGAAAAGAAGGGTCAATCAGATTGGCTGATGGAATGTGTCGAGATATCGTAATATCTCCTTGGATCGGATTCTGCACCAAGAGGTTTCTACACGTCTTTTTCCCAAGGGGTGCTTTTGACAGATACCCCTCGTGAAGGACTGCGTTGCAGCTAGCGTTAGGGGAAGACAGTGTGGTCAGTGGAGAAGGCACTGTGGCCTGTGACCATACCTGGTTGGTTTTCCAATCCATCAATGGGAGTAACCGATCCATCAAGTCTGCTCCAAGTAGCAGGGTTACAGTTTCGAGGCTGGTAACATACACAGGATGAACGAGCGATACGTCCTGGAAGTGTAGTTTCAGCATGACTCTCAATGTGAGAGGCGAGGTAGTCTGAGTGACCCCTCGAAGTGTAGTGTCGCATCGTTCCACTTTTAACCAACGTTTAGTTGGCTTCAAAGCCCTTTTGAGCTCATCAAACAATGTTTGAGAGATGAGTGATATTGTCGCACCCGAATCAATTAGCGCCTGACAAGCTAAGCAGTCCTCCAGGACTGTTTCCAGGTATGGCCGTTTAGATTCGTGGTTCGTGGACATATTCCCCACAAAGTGGAGTGGTCGTTCGCAACGACGTGATGTGCCATGTCTGTTCAAGATGGAAGCAGATTGACTTTTCCGATTTTGAGTGGGCTTGGCTTTAACTAAGCGTTTGACCTTTACCTTCGCAACTTTTGTATCGGAGTCTATAGACCGAGCCCGGGGGCTTGTTTCTTGATCAAGCGGGCCCTGGATAGGGTCTTGAATGAGAGCGGGAGAAATTTGAACTTTAACGTCCATGCTATGGGTGTTAATTCCTGCGGACCTGGTGTCCGGTAATTCCCCGTCTAGTCCTTGTGACTTATCTTTTACCCTTTTCTCAAATTGTTCTCGCTTTAGTTCTTCCCGTAGTGGGACTTCTGGAGAACATTGGTCTACGTTTTGATCGTCCATCAACCCTTTGTTACCCTTGTGTTCTGACACTTTGTGTGGGTTGGGTACAGGAACGTAGCGAACAGGTCGATTGTAGCGGTAGTCGTTTTGAATGCGACGTACTTTACAGTTATTTCGACCGCGGCGGTTATTGGAATCATGGTTTCGTGGTAGAAACTGTTGTTGTGCGTCAGCTCTCGACGCTACAATACCTGATAATGCACCCTCTAACTGGAGTGAGTGCTCCTGGTCAAACTTCAAAACCGAGTGGTCAGGGCTCTTAGCGTTGCGAGCTTTTGATGCCTCAAAAGCTGTGCTTGCAAGCTCTCTGAGTTGTAAGATAGGCAAGCCAACGTGGGCTGCAGGGCCCAAGTAGGTAATGAAGGTGGGATACATGTTCGACAGAAACATTTGTTTGAATGGTAACAGCTCTTCCATTCCTGTTTCTGTGAGTAGGCCAAAGTAAGCTGAACGAAGCCTATGATAGAAAGCTTGTGGGTGTTCGTTTCGAGCTTGTTTGACCGTGTTAGCCAGTGAGCTATCGTGTTTGCGAGTCGCAGAACCACTGAATTCTAATTTCAAAGCTGTGGCAAGTTTAGCGTAGTCATTTAGCACGTGTTGCTGTTGTAGGCGAATGAACCTCGTCACGTGTCTATTCGACGTTCGCTTCAACAGGTAAACCCTGTCAGAACCCGTAGCGTTCGGGTAGCCACCCAACGCGTCCTCTATGTCAGCTAGGAACGTCTCAGTATCGTTTGGCTGACCTGGAACGGGGTCAAAGGTGGGGAAATTCTTGACGAGTTTGTCAAGGTATTCCGCGCCAAGCGGGCGGAGAAGGTTGGCTTCATCCTGTGGAGAAATTGGGGCCGAAAGGCCAAGAGGAGAAGCCAAGCTTTGGCTTTGTTGGCCAAGAGGCTCCATATTACTCAGTGCCGAATGGCCAAGAGGAGAAGACTGAGGGACACATGATGGATGCAATGTCTGAAACCTATCGTCTTCACTCCTTTGAGTACCGGACTCCGGTTGCTTGGATGGGTAGTCATGCTGTAGAGCGTGCCCATTCTGGACTTCCTCCAGCTGGTACCTAAGGGTGGTCTTATGCTGCATTGCAGAGTCCACTTGAGCGCTTAGAGTACCAATTTTGGACACGTGAGTGTCACACCTGCTCCTTTCGGTCTCAAACTTATCTGTCATGGTTTGCAGATAGAGGTCTCGAGTACGGAGCGAGAGATTCAGTGATGAGATTTCCTCTGCTTGCTTAGAAATCAATATTTCCATCCTCATCACCTGAGTTCTCTCATCATTCAATTGGTCAGCAACTTCAATAAGTTCTGCTGATTTATCATCCAACTTTGTCACTGTGTTCATTAACTGATCGTCTTTGGTCTGCAGCGCTTTGAGGAGCACCGTGTTATTTTGAGTAACATTCAACAAAACAGCATGCATGTTGTCAAGTTGAGCGCTCCTGTTTGTAGATAACTCTTCAGATTTATCTAGTTTGGCGTGGACATCATCGTATTTAGTTTTGGCTAAATCGAGTTGTTCCTGTAGCATATGATTTTGTTGAAGAGCTTGTGCTCGTTCATCGTCATAAGTATTTGCAATTACTTTTAATTGTTCCGATTTCAAACGCAGTTCCTCGACTAGCAGAATGTTTTCATTTCCTGCTTTTGTCAATAGTAGCTCAGTTCTCTCCACCTTTGCCCTCATGTTAGCCATGTCTTGCACGTGCTTCAGCTGTGCACTGTGGTATTGGATCGATGCCAACCTTTGATGGTGATACATAAGTACTAAAGTGGAGAGAACCGTCACAAAGCCTGTGTTTGATGGTTGATTTTGGACAGCGTTCGCAATTTCGGCTGATTTTTCACTAATGGCATAATTAGGGTTGGTATCGCTGCTGAGGTCAGAGATCAATCCTTTTATGGGTGGAGGTTCCCTAATTAGTGGAGGAGTGGTGACCACCTCCTTTGGTAGCTTGCACATTATTAGAAAAATTTAGAGGAAAAATGTTCCTATTTTATTCAATGTTTGGGTTGGAATTCATTGGAAGCTGCAAAGACCAGTTTAATCTATTTATAGATGTTGACGAACCATCAGTACTGTACCAGTAATGTGGAAGTTGGATGTGAATGAATTTGCAAAAGCAAATTGAATGAATTAATCAATGCCAATGATTAATCCTACCTGAGTAGGCTATCTGGGTATTAAACTTGAGTTAACCTGAGATTGCTTCATCCAGGTTAATCTGGGAAGTTTAAAAGTGTCTCATTTGATTGCAAGAACATTAAGGTATGTTCAACAATTTAACTTATTAAATTGAATGAGATGATAATCCGTGCCATCTCCAGTGATTGGATATCATAAGTGTAAACAGTAGATTAAATGTTGGGAACACTTCCCACTATGGTACACTTCTTCCTTGGGCCGAAGCCACATGGGATTCCCGCTGGGGCGGGACTTCTGTCAGTACTGGATTACTGAATGGGTTTTGCAAAAACCAAATTTTACTGATTGATCAATTTTAATGATAAATCAAACCTGTATAGGCTATTTGGGATTTAAACTTTAATTAACCTGAGAGGTTTATTCATCTAGGTTAATGTGGAAAAAGATTACAATGTCTCATTTAGAAAACTCATCAATTTGGATATTTTTTTTTTTTAAAGATCCACTTGAGAATGTAAATCTGGCAATTTCACTTATTAGTTCAATTGAATAAGACATCGATATCCGTCTGGATATCATGAGTAACGACTTGAGTGTCACCTGACTAATTATTTGAAAAAAGTACTGGTGACTCTCATAGGGGAGTCTGCTGGCACACGTTGAAATCAACGGAAGTACCCAGGGCAGGACTTTCGTTCCGCAAGTCGGATGAATTACCATGTGGCACAAACAAAATGGCTGTTTTCCGTTTTGTTAGCTTAGCATCTCGAGCAAGCTAATGCTACTTGATGCCTGAAAAATGCTCACATAGGATTCCCTTGGCAAGGGAAAGGTTTTACTTATAACGTATTATGTTCAAGCCCTTTTCAGCGATATTTGACGATGTTTTAACCGGAACTCGCGGTAAACAACAAAATGCACCGTGGTCTCCTCGCATCGAAACGCGAGAGACAGACAGAGAGATACTTATAAACTGGTCAAGCTAATCTCTCCTAAATTTCAATCGGCTGGGTCTTTGTCCTCGCTCGAGAAATTAATAATGACCTAGCCAACACGCGTCTGAAACGCGCGAGGCAGAAATAGCCCAGCGTTTGGCCAAACGCGCTATTTCTCAGATAGCTTTATCAGCCCTCATACAGAACTGTATAGGGTATGCTACCCACTGACTACCTCAGAGCACAACACTGAGGCGATTCTCCAGAACACACACGCACCAATAATTCCGATCTACAATTCCCATAATGTATATAAAATACTTGGTATATTATGTAATCTGCTTTTCAATTTTATATAGGCTGAATCAAAATGAAAGCTTCATCCTATTTTAGATTCCTCGCACGGGGGCTCCATTATGTCGTGTCTTTGGCTATGCCGGATTAAGTGATATGACATGCTAATTTATAAAATTATTTCTCCGTAATTAATATTACCTGATTAAGCTAATCATGTAAATGTAATTAACTAGAAAGTCGGGGCACCACAGAAGAACGTTTATAGAGCTGTTATCTTCTGAATAAACTCTTAAAATACTTAGTAATATTTTACATCGATAGCAGTCAATCTTATCTTATTTTCAATCTCATCATGAAAGTTATAAATTCTTGGTTATCTTCACGAACCCTGGCTAACAAGTTGAATCAGCAATACAAAATTGGGTTTAATTATTTATTTACTAAATACCTAACTAATCACACAGAATTACAAATACACAGAATTCATATGATGTCATACAGAAAACGTCCTGGTGGACTGAGCCAGTATCATGGCTGGTTACACAAAGGAAAAGGGGGTTGGGCTTGAATGAAAGAGCGGGAAGATTTAGGAACACAGAAACAGCAGCTATGCTATCGTAAATACTGTAATGACCCGGCTGGGTCATAAAAGGAAAAGAGACGGACTTCAGGTGTGCAGGTTAGAACACAGGTTTATTCCTAAACTGGGCTATTGTTGTGGCCACAGCCCACGCCGCTAAATACCGAACGTACACAATTACACCATGTCGGGTTAAGGGTCACCCCCATAAGAAGAGATCAAGGCCCGAACAGAAAAGAGAGCAAGAGATGAGACAGTAATCCCTATTTATGCATTTCCAAATCCCGCGGGATTACCCATCATACCCCCCACCCTTTCCCTCTGTCCTGACACATTCAACCCCTGCTAGTAGCCATGAGAACCATAACACACCCACGAACACAGAACACAATACCGGGTCGTTACATAGCCCCCCCCTTTCTAAACCCTAGCCCCTAGGGTTACACAACAAAATCCTTAAAACGACCTGGAGGTCGCATCAGTCTCTTGGGCCTCCCCGTGGCTCTCACCGGTGAACCCCCAGAACACTCATCTGCCCCAATGTCATTTCCAGCGCCCTCTGAAGAAGCAGCCCCCATCCCAGGCTCAGGTTGCGCTAGAGTCTCCTCGTTAGACTGTTCCCGTGGGCTCACATCAGAGACCTCACTCCCATTTCCTATCGTTTTCCTCCCTCTGTAGGGTGCCAATCGGTCCCGGTGGACCACCACCTTCCTGCTCCGTGGGGGGACCTCCACCCGGTACGTCACCTCCCCCACTCTCTCTATCACCAGACACGGCCCCACCCATGCACTGTCCAGCTTTGGGCACCGCCCCTTCTTGCGCGTGGGGTTGTGAAGCCACACACATTCTCCCGCTCCAAAGTGCCTCCCCCTAGCGCGCGAGTCGTAGTGGCGCTTTTGGCGGACCCCTGCGTTCTCGAGTTGCTCTCTTGCGAAGGTGTGAGCCGCTTCTAACCGGTTCTGCAGACGACACACATAGTTCGGGCCAGGCAAAACCCCGTCGTCATTATCAGGAGGGTGACCAAACGTCAGTTCGGCTGGGGTGCGCAACTCACGACCTAACATTAGTAGCGCTGGGGAGCACGCAGTCGATTCTTGAACAGCCGACCTACATGCCATAAGAATAAACGGTAAGTGGGTGTCCCAATCTCTCTGGTGTTTTGAGGTAACGATGGCCAGCTGCTGTGCTAACGTTCTGTTAAATCTTTCCACCAGCCCATCACTCTGGGGGTGAAGTGGCGTAGTGCGCGTCTTCTCCGCGCCTAACCGTCTACACAACTCTGAGAACACCCGTGACTCGAAGTTTCTCCCCTGGTCGCTGTGAATAGACTGTGGCACCCCAAACCGACTGATTATTCCCCCCACCAACGCATCAGCTACTGTCGCTGCCTCCTGGTCTGGGAGAGCGTAAGCCTCCGGCCACTTGGTGAAGTAGTCCATAGCGGTTAGAATCCACCTGTTACCGCTGTCTGTGGTTGGAAACGGCCCCACTATGTCTACCCCCAGTCTCTCCATGGGCTCCCCTACTGGGAATTGTTGTAGGAGGGCGTGTGACTGACCTGGAGGTCCTTTTTTAGCAGCACACTCGTCGCACTGCCTACAAAAGTCCTCAACATCCCTCCTGTGCCTGGCCCAATAGAAGCCTTTACGCACGCGCTTTAACGTTTTGGAGACCCCAAAATGCCCTGCGCCAACTCCCCCGTGAAGCTGCTGTAACACGCTCCCCTGCAGCCTTTTGGGCACCACTACCTGCCACGTAATTTCTCCAGTCGCTGGCTTTTTCCACCCCCTCTGGAGCACTCCCTCAGCCACTCTAAGGACTGTGAATTTAGCCCACAGACCCTTGGTGACTGGTGATAGAGGGGCTACTTCCCCCCACGGCAGTCGTCTTCTCTCTTCCACCCACCGCAGCACAGGACGCAGCTCTGCGTCCTCCTCCTGGCGACGCCTCCACTCCCCAACGTCCACAGCCTCAAGCTCTCGGCACTCTGTTACCCTCAGCTGACTCACCGTGGCGGTGACTCCCTCCTCCCTGCACAGTTCTCTCTCTCGCTCCACCCGTTTGGCGCAGTACCCACAGCCATCCTCAGCACACGGGCGGCGGGACAAGGCGTCTGCATTGCTGTGGCGAAGGCCGGCTCTGTGCTCCACCTGGAAGTCGTAGGGTTGCAGCTCCTCCAGCCAGCGGGCAATCTGACCCTCTGGCTCCTTGAAGGAGAGAAGCCACTGCAGGGCGGAGTGATCCGTCCGGACCACAAACGGCAGGCCCCCCAGGTAGTACTTGAAATGGCGTACTGCTGCCACGACAGCCAAAAGCTCTCTCCTTGTCACGCAGTAGCGTTTCTCAGCCTTATCAAAAGTTCTGCTGTAATAAGCTACTACGTGTTCCCCATCAGGACCACGCTGAGCCAGCACAGCCCCCAAACCCTCATTGCTTGCGTCGGTGTCCAGGATGAACGGACGGTTCGGGTCTGGTGAGGCCAGGACAGGAGCCTCCATCAGGGCACGTTTGAGGGCCTCAAACGCCCGCTGGTGCTCTTCGGTCCACTGAAAAACAGTGTCCTCCTTGAGAAGGTGGTTCAAAGGAGCCGCCACCCCCGCAAACCCCTTCACAAACCTACGATAGTAGGATGCCAGCCCCAGAAAGCTCTTAACCTCTTTTTTCCCCCCTGGAACTGGCCACCCCCTCACAGCCTCTACCTTGTCTGGCATCGTGCTGATGCCCTCACCACCCAGCTGATGCCCCAGGAACGCCACCTCCCTTTGCATAAAATGGCACTTTCCCGGATGCAATTTTAGCCCTGCCCCCGAGATCCTCTCCAACACTCGCCGAATTGCCCCCAGTGCCCCCTCAAACGATGTGCCGTGCACCAATATGTCGTCTAGGTACACAACACACTCGTCTCTCGGAACCCCCGCCAGCACTCTGTCCATGAGCCTCTCAAAGGTGGCAGGAGCATTACAGAGCCCGAAGCACAGCACCTTGAACTGCCAATGGCCCCTATCTGTGGAGAAGGCCGTTTTTTCACGTGCCCCTGGCGAGAGGGGCACCTGCCAGTAGCCACTGCGCAGATCAAGGGAGGAGAACCACGAGGACCCTCTCACGTGGTCTAGCGACTCATCAATCCTCGGTAGGGGATAAGAGTCTTTAGTGGTGATAGAATTTAGGCCCCTGTAGTCAACACAAAACCTAAGTTTACCCCCTTTCTTAGGCACCATGACGACCGGCGCGGACCATGGGCTATCTGATGGCTCAATGAAATCAGCCCGCAACATGTCAACAATAGCTGTGTCTGCTGCTTCCCTCCTGGCAAGGGGAATACGACGGGGCCGAATTTTAATGGGTCGGGCGTCCCCAGTGTCTATTTCGTGCTGAACTAGGTGCGTTTGTCCTACCTCATCTTCCCCCCAAGCGAAGCTATCTTTAAAGTCCAACAGCAGCTGCTTTAACTGTCTCTGTTGTCCCTCATCCAGACCCTGACAGTTCTTCAGCCACACAGCCTCAACGGCGTCTATAGCTTCCTCCTTCCCCCCGTCGGGCTGATGGGGTGAAGGAGCCAGTGTGTTTTGGGCTACTGAGCTGCCTGTGCTTGCACCATGATGGGGAGTGAAGGCCGTCGCCGCCGGAGACAGCTGCTGGAATGGCACAACGACCAAGGGAGCAGCCGGGATGACCGGTGGAGTTTCTGCAAGCTTGGAGGAAGACGGAGGGACAGCCCTGCCCCCTGCTGGCCCTCCCGAAGTCGACATTCCCACTGTGGGCCCCCCCGACAGCCTCAAAGTGCCCGACGCTAAGTCCAACTGAGCCCCACAGTTTTTCAAAAAGTCCATTCCCAGTACACAGGGGTCCTGCACCGCTGCTACCCATGCCGGACACCCCACAGTTCTCCCCCCCACAGTCACAGATAGCTGACACTTCCCTAACATGGGGGCTAGCTCCCCCGTGACAGTCCGTAGCTGGACAAGGGTCGGCTCCACCCGCACCCCAACAGGTAGTATGTCTGGTCTCACCAGGGTTACTGTAGAGCCCGTGTCGACCAGGGCCAAACATTCCACCCCCTCCACCTTGACGATGACATTACAGAAGTCCCCAACGGTGGTACGTCCCACCACAACTACCGGACTAGGAAACACGGCGGCAGCTACACCCTGGGGGAGCAGGTCCCCACCCTCTTGTCTGCGCTGCTGGGTACCTCTTTTGCTTACAGTGGGTTTGGGGGCGGGGGGGTGGGTCCGCGCTGCCCCCTGCGCGAGAACCCGCCGTCGTTTCCCTGGTGACGGGGTAATCTGCCACACTCCCGCTGAATGTGGCCAGGCTGGCCACAACCCCAGCATACAATAGGAGTTGAGCTGACACTGCGACGCTGCCTGGAGCCCCTCTCCATGACAAGCGAAGCAGTCTTGACTAGCCCGCACAACTCGTCGGCCCACTCTGGTTTCGTGACCCCTGGCACCCCAGCCACCGCTGCTCTCACCTCTGGTTGACTGGCGACTTCCACTCTCACTCCCTCCCCCCAGATCAGCTCCCTCTTCCTGGCTATCTCCACTGCAGCCCGCAGAGATGGTGGGTCCGCCATCTGAACATGCTTACCCAGTTCGGTGGAAGAGAGCGCTCTAATAAAACTGTCCCGTGCCAGCTCGTCTTGCACCCCAATCGGCATAGTTGCATAAGCCCGCCTGGTCAGGCTCAGAATACCACTTGCCAACGCCTTTAATGATTCCCCCTGAAGTCTCTTTTTGTTACTCAGTTCAATCCGCAGCATGTTGGGCTGCGCGTCGCTGCCGAAACGGCCCCCCAATGCCTCCACTAGCGCACCGTAGTCGCCCCTCTCGTCCGGGGCTAGCGTTAACAGGCATTCCGACGCCTCCTCTGCCAGGCTCAGGGCAAGCTGTAACGCTTTCGTCTCGTCAGACCACCTCCCGGCTGCAGCCAACAACTCGAATTGAGTGAAAAAAACTTCCCATTTACCTTGTCCATTGAACTTTGGTAGTTTAGCCGCTACCGTGGCTAATGGCAATAGGCCGCCGCCATCTCTGTTTACATACGCAGGCCCCGCCATTTCCGCACCCGGTGACGTCGATATCCCCGTCGCCGTGACGTCTGCTCTCGAACGGAGTGAAGGAAAACCCGCCAGTTCTGCCATCTTGCTGACTGACAATTTAACTCCCGCCATGTGGCTCTCCAGCTCATCTATGGCTGTCGCCGCCCGACCCTCCCGACCGGGTACCCCCGAGCCCACAACGGACACTTTGTCCGACTCTTCCTTAATTTTCTGCCTCGCCCCAAGCATCATGACCGTAGATGCGAGTTACGCTAAATCCAACCCGGCCTATACTGAACAGCTAACTCGCCTAGTCTCGATCCCGTAGTTCGAAAGCACTTCTGACACCAATGTAATGACCCGGCTGGGTCATAAAAGGAAAAGAGACGGACTTCAGGTGTGCAGGTTAGAACACAGGTTTATTCCTAAACTGGGCTATTGTTGTGGCCACAGCCCACGCCGCTAAATACCGAACGTACACAATTACACCATGTCGGGTTAAGGGTCACCCCCATAAGAAGAGATCAAGGCCCGAACAGAAAAGAGAGCAAGAGATGAGACAGTAATCCCTATTTATGCATTTCCAAATCCCGCGGGATTACCCATCATACCCCCCACCCTTTCCCTCTGTCCTGACACATTCAACCCCTGCTAGTAGCCATGAGAACCATAACACACCCACGAACACAGAACACAATACCGGGTCGTTACAATACATTATCTTATGCATTCTAAATTACCGCCCATTTGGAAAAGGAAAATGCAATAAATATTTACTCTGAGCTGCGCTTCGGTAGATTGGTCGTAGATGCTGGCCGTGGTTGGCCAACAGATCTTCCTGTTGTGTAGTGGAAGAATGTCAATGGTGGTGGTATCTTCGTCTGGTTGTTAGACTGGATCCGTCGTCCGTCCTTTCCTAGCCCACGTTAGCAGCGGCTAACTCAACGGCTAGGAAGTATCACTTCTGTAGTGAATAAGCTCAAAGTTCATACCAGTTCATACCATAGCTCACGCTGAGGTTGGCTTAGTTCTGTCCTTGATATGGTTTAGTTAACATGTCTGTCCTTATAACGTCGAGGCTGCAGACCTCTCGTACTGGAACCCGGAATGTCTTTTCGTCAAAGACTTATATAGTGGAGAGGGGAAAGGAGGGGTTTCATCGTTTATAATCTCCTAACAAACAATTTCAATATCAAACATTTCAATTGCATAACAATTCCATGTGACTCTGATAACTAGAGGGTGTATACTTTCTCCGGTACAGTTTATGTTGTCCTGCCATCAATCATAATGTCTCAGATAACAATGAACTGACATACATACTCATTACGTTATCCAGCATATTTCCAACTGGTTTTATTAACAAAAGATGGTTCCTTTCCCCATTTGTTTGATGTTCCCAGACTCTCTATATTTAACACAGGCTATTCCAGTCCTTCAGTAGGGTCAGAGAGAGAGGGGAAGGGAGAAGGTATTTATGGGGGGGTCATAAACCTTACCCACAGGCCAACGTCATGACAGTACTAAGGTAGTGAATTGATGTTGGCAGCGTATTGTTGTTTTTTTGTCTTGCCGACATAGTGGTGAGCACACTAAAACATGTGGCACAGACAGGGGTCACCCACCACAAGACTCTTCACTTGGTCCAGAGGATTCTCCATACCACGCTGTTCTCTCTAAAAACAATGATGGGATTCGATTGTTAACGTGGCTACGAGCTGTGGCTCAAAGCAGACTCATAAACGTTTTCAGTCAGATATTCACATACATTTTGAATTGAATAACGTTGCTAGTGAACAGAGCTGTAATGATTTGACACTTGGAGAGTTTACACATTCTGGGTGACGCGATGCAACGTCGTCAACCCACTGGCTTCTTCTCTGCTGAGCTCTCATTGGCTATAGCTGATCACCGTTCTCAAAACTTGTCGCTGCACATCTCACACTACAAGAACACTACAGATTTAATGATGATAAAATCAGATACGTTTGAAAATATCGGCACGTCTGGGAAGGCTCAAAGACGGGATCAGGAGACCTCAGATTGCGTCCCTGACCCGTTCACACCAGTAAGCAACGACATGGGGATTTAGTCTCCGATCTCTAAAAAACGGAAGCTAAATCGTATAGTGCACGGCCAGCTGAAGAACAAGACACGGTGTGATGACAGATCTCTGTGATTTTCTCCAGGTGGATTTGATCATCTGACTCAACAGAAGTATAGAACCAGTGCTAAAGGGTTCAAAGACTATTTGAAATCACTTAAAATAATTTAGGTGGGTTTCATTGAGTTTGGAAGTAATCCAACAATTTCATAACAACTAGCTTATACACACAAGTTTAAAGGAATGAATAAGAATATGTACATATAAATATATGGATGAGCGATGGCCAAACGGCATAGATGGTATAGAGTACAGTATATACATGAGATGAGTAATGTAGGGTATGTAAACATTATATAAAGTGGTATTGTTTAAAGAGACTAGTGATTCATTTATTACATCCATTTTTTTATTATTAAAGTGGCTAGAGATTTGAGTCAGTATGTTGGCAGCAGCCAATCAATGTTAGTGATGGCTGTTTAATAGTCTGATGGCCTTGAGATGGAAGCTGTTTTTCAGTCTCTCGGTCCCAGCTTTGATGCACCTGTACTGACCTCGCCTTCTGGATGATAGCGGGGTGAACAGGCAGTGGCTCGGGTGGTTGTTGTCCTTGATGATCTTTTTGGCTTCCTGTGACATCGGGTGATGTAGGTGTCCTGGAGGGCAGGTAGTTTGCCTCCGGTGATGCGTTGTGCAGACCTCACTACCCTCTGGAGAGCCTTCCGGTTATGGGCGGCGCAGCTGCCGTACCAGGCGGTGCTACAGCCCGACAGGATGCTCTCGATTGTGCATCTGTAAAAGTTTGTGAGTGTTTTCGGTGACAAGCCAAATTTCTTCAGCCTCCTGAGGTTGAAGAGGCGCTGCTGTGTGGGTGGACCACTTCAGTTTATCCGTGATGTGTACGGCGAGGAACTTAAAACTTTCCACCTTCTCCACTACTGTCCCGTCGATGTGGATGGGGGGTGCTTCCTCTGCTGTTTCCTGAAGTCCACGATCATCTCCTTTGTTTTGTTGATGTTGAGTGTGAGGTTATTTTCCTGACACCACACTCCGAGGGCCCTCACCTCCTCCCTGTAGGCTGTCTCGTCATTGTTGGTAATCAAGCCTACCACTCTAGTGTCGTCTGCAAACTTGATGATTGAGTTGGAGGCATGCATGGCCATGAAGTCATGGGTGAACAGGGAGTACAGGAGAGGGCTGAGAACGCACCCTTGTGGGGCCCCAGTGTTGAGGATCAGTGGAGTGGAGATACTGTTTACTACCCTCACCCCCTGGGGGCGGCCCGTCAGAAAGTCCAGGACCCAGTTGCACAGGGCGGGGTCGAGACCAGGGTCTCGAGCTTAATGACGAGTTTGGAGGGTACTATTGTGTTAAATGCTGAGCTGTAATCAATGAACAGCATTCTTACATAGGTATTCCTCTTGTCCAGATGGGTTAGAGCAGTGTGCAGTGTGATTGCGATTGCGTCGTCTGTGGACCTATTGGGGCAGTAAGCAAATTGGAGTGGGTCTAGGGTGTCAGGTAGGGTGGAGGTGATATGATCCTTGTCTAGTCTCTCAAAGCACTTCATGATGACGGAACTGAGTGCTACGGGGCGATAGGCGTTGAGCTCAGTTACCTTAGATTTCTTGGGAATAGGAACAATGGTGGCCCTCTTGAAGCATGTGGGAACAGCAGACTGGGATAGGGATTGATTGCCGTCTGGGCCGGCAGCCTAGCGAGGGTTAACACGTTTAAATGTTTTACTCACGTTGGCTGCGGTGAAGGAGAGCCCGCAGGTTTTGGTAGCGGGCTGTGTCAGTGGCACTGTATTGTCCTCAAAGCGAGCTAAGAAGTTGTTTCGTTTGTCTGGGAGCAAGACATCCTGGTCCGCGACGGGGCTGGTTTTCTTTTTGTAATCCGTGATTGACTGTAGACCCTGCCACATATGTCTCGTGTCTGAGCCTTTGAATTCCGACTCTACTTTGTTTCTATTCTGACGCTTAGCTTGTTTGATTTCCTTGCAGAGGGAATAGCTACACTGTTTGTATTCGGTCATGTTTCCGGTCGCCTTGCCATAATTGGCAGCAGTGGTTCGCGCTTTTAGTTTTGCGCGAATGCTGCCATCAATCCTCGGTTTCTGGTTGGGGAAGGTTTTAATAGTTACCGTGGGTACAACATCACTGATGCACTTGCTAATAAACTCGCTCACCGTATCAGCGTATACATCAATGTTGTTGTCCAATGTGAGGCTATCCGGAACATATCCCAGTTGTCACGTCCTGACCAGTATAGGGGTTATTTGTTATTGTAGTTTGGTCAGGACGTGGCAGGGGGTTTATATGGTTCAGGGTGTGTTTTGTGTATGTGTGTAGGTATAGGGGTATTTGATTTATTAGTCCGGGGTTTGTTAGAATTACACTAACATAGAACATAGACTATGTTCTTTCTAGTCGTTTTAGATCTATGTTTAGTTAATTGGGGTTGGACCTTCAATTGGAGGCAGCTGGTTATCGTTGCCTCTGATTGAGGGTCCTATAAGTAGGAGTTTGTTTTTTCATGGGGTTTTGTGGGAGATTGTTCTAGTTTAGCTGTATGTTTGCCTGACAAGTGTGTCAAGTTCGTTTGTGTCTTTTGTATACGTGTTTGTTTTGGTTTTTCCTTCTTTTCCTAAATAAAAGAAGATGAGTATACACTTCCCTGCTGCGTCTTGGTCCACTTTACCCTACGACAACCGTGACAGAATCTCCCACCAACCAAGGACCAAGCAGCGGGGTAAGGAGCAACGAGATAATTATATGGACTATCGGGAGTTTTGGACGTGGGAGGAGATTATGGCCGGAGAGGACCCATGGAGGAAGTCTGGTGAGGACCGGGAACGCTACCGGGGAACACGGCTGGCTAGGAAGCCGGAGAGGCAGCCCCAATAATTTTTTGGGGGGGGGCACACGGGTAGGTTGGCTAGGCCAGGTAGTGGACCTAAGCCAGCTCCCCGTGCTTTTTATGGGGAACGTATGGAGTGGAGAGCGCCGAGGTATGCGGAAGTACGCACGATCTCGCCCATACGCACGCACAGTCCGGTGCGAGTGATCCCAGCCCCTCGCAAATGCTGTGCTAGAGTGGGCATCCAGCCTGGTAGGAGGATGCCTGCGCAGCGCCTCCTAGGTCCAGGCTACCCTACGCCCGCTCTACGCACGGCAAACATCAGGCCCCTGCACAGCCCAGTTCGCCCTGTGCCAGCACTTCGCTTGTGCAGGGCTACTAGTTCCATCCAGCCAGGACGGGTTGTGCAGGAGGTGCGATCGAGACCGCCAGTGCGTCTCCACGGCCCGGTATATCCAGTACCAGCACCACGCACCAGGGCTCCAGTACGTCAGCCCAGTCCAACTCAGCCTGTTCCCGCTCCTCGCACTAGCCTTAAAGTGCGTGTCTCCAGTCTGGTAGCTCCACTACCAGCCCCACGCATTAGGCTTCCAGTGCGTCAGCTCAGTCTTGAGTATCCGGCAACAGTGTCCCGTCCAGAGTATCCGGCAACAGTGTCCAGTCCAAAGTATCCGGCAACAGTGTCCAGTCCAGAGTATCCGGCAACAGTGTCCAGTCCAGAGTATCCGGCGACAGTGTACAGGCCGGAACCGAGTGAGTCTGCCTACAGTCCGGAACCGAATGAGTCTGCCTATAGTCCAGAGCTCCTAGAGTCGTCCTACAGTCCAGAGCTCATAGAGCCCAGTCCAGGGTCTTCAGTGACTGGCCTCAGGCAGAGGTATGCAGTGGGGGTGGTTTGGTCCAGTAGGGGATTAAGGCCTGAGCCTAAGCCACCTCCACTGTAGGAGGTTTGGGGAGGGGGGGTGTAGCACAGGAGCCGTTGGTGACGGCAGCCACCCTCCCTTCCCTCCCTTTAGTTTTGAGATTTTTGTTTTTGTTTTGGGGGTTATTTTTTGTTCTTTGTGTGAGGTGCATCCGGGGTCTGCACCTTTGGGGGGGGGGGGGTCTGTCACGCCCTGACCAGTATAGGGGTTATTTGTTATTGTAGTTTGGTCAGGACCTGGCAGGGGGTGTTTGGTTTATATGGTTCAGGGTGTGTTTTGTGTATGTGTGTAGGTATAGGGGTATTTGATTTATTAGTCCGGGGTTTGTTAGTCTATGTTAGTGTAATTCTATGTTCTTTCTAGTCGTTTTAGATCTATGCTTAGTTAATTGAAGTGGTTGACATAGTGCTCTGGTCAAATCCCAGCTTTGTAGAAGTGGTTGACATAGTGCTCCGGTCAAATCCGAGCTTTGTATAACTGGTTGACATAGGGTTCTGGTCAAACTGTTTGCTCTGGTCAGAAGTAGTCACTATGTTGGTTGCCATTTGAGACGCATCCATAATCTGTCTACTGAATTCATTTTTGGTGTGTGTGTGTGTGTGTGTGTGTGTGTGTATATATATATATACACGTGTGTGTGTGTGTGTGTGTGTGTGTGTGTGTGTGTGTGTGTGTTCAAGATGATTAATTGTCATGGAAGAGAGTCACGTCGTACTATTCCACGTACCCTGCTATGTTTAGTAGCCAAACAACACACACACATACATCCGAACACACACACACATCCAAACACACACACACACACACACACATCCAAACCACACACACACACACATCCAAACCACACACACACATCCAAACACTAACACACATCCAAACACACATTCAAACACACACATATACAGTATACATACCCGGATATACACACACTCTCTCTAATCACAGTCGTTATGGATTAAACAGGGTCAGTCTTCATGATTCTGTCAGAAGATATAGAATTACATTATTTATAAATGTGTTTCTAGAACTAATTCTTCATCTGTTTTCATTTCTGGTGTAATTGACATAACATGGATATGTTATCACTTCTTAATCTGGTTGTGTTATTATAATACACACACACACACACACACACACACACACACACACACACACACACACACACACTCTGACAGCTGGACCAGAACCATAAAAGGGTTGAAAGAGTTTCTGAAGAAATCCTTCTAGTTCATGTCGAAACAGGTCAAAGTACACTACCCAGACTGCAAAGATACAGTTCAGTCTGAACATACTGTAGGACACACACAGGCACACGCGCCCACACACACTCACATCTTACTCATTTCTGAGAAACAGAGTGGGTAAGTGCATTTCCTGCAGTGGTAGTGCATGCTGCATGCGTGTGCCTGAGGTGCCTCTAACCGAAGTCACATGGGACAGAGTATAAGCCTGAAACAAGGTCAACTACATTTGTTATGAAGTGAATGACCTTATTTAAACTGGCTATACTTAGTAACCACATCTCTCCGTGTTGGATTGTCCTATAGGAGGATCCAACAGGAACCAGCAGTAGATCCCCAGGTTCTAGTAGTATAAACTTTACAGTGTGATGAGCAGAGAGCTCCTCTCCTGTTGAGAATGATCGGTCAACTTTAAGTCTGGGTAGTCCTACAGTAGTCTGGGTAGTCCTACAGTAGTCTGGGTAGTCCTACAGTAGTCTGGGTAGTCCTACAGTAGTCGGGGTAGTCCTACAGTAGTCTGGGTAGTCCTACAGTAGTCCGGGTAGTCCTACAATAGTCTGGGAAGTCCTACAGTAGTCTGGGTAGTCCTATAGCAGTCTGGGTAGTCCTACAGTAGTCTGGGAAGTCCTACAGTAGTCTAGGTAGTCCTACAGTAGTCTGGGTAGTCCTACAGTAGTCTGGGAAGTCCTACAGTAGTCTGGGTAGTCCTACAGTAGTCTGGGTAGTCCTACAGTAGTCTGGGTAGTCCTACAGTAGTCGGGGTAGTCCTACAGTAGTCTGGATAGTCCTACAGTAGTCTGGGTAGTCCTACAATAGTCTGGGAAGTCCTACAGTAGTCTGGGTAGTCCTATAGCAGTCTGGGTAGTCCTACAGCAGTCTGGGAAGTCCTACAGTAGTCTAGGTAGTTCTACAGTAGTCTGGGTAGTCCTACAGTAGTCTGGGTAGTCCTACAGTAGTCTGGGTAGTCCTACAGTAGTTCGGGTAGACCTACAGTAGTCTGGGTGGTCCTACAGTAGTCTGGGAAGTCCTACAGTAGTTTGGGTAGTCCTACAGTAGTTTGGGTAGTCCTACAGTAGTTTGGGTAGTCCTACAGTAGTTTGGGTAGTCCTACAGCAGTCTGGGTAGTCCTATAGCAGTCTGGGTAGTCCTATAACAGTCTGGGTAGTCCTACAGTAGTCTGGGTAGTCCTACAGTAGTTTGGGTAGTCCTACAGTAGTTTGGGTAGTCCTACAGCAGTCTGGGTAGTCCTATAACAGTCTGGGTAGTCCTATAGCAGTCTGGGTAGTCCTATAGCAGTCTGGGTAGGCCTATAACAGTCTGGGTAGTCCTATAACAGTCTGGGTAGTCCTATAACAGTCTGGGTAGTCCTATAGCAGTCTGGGTAGTCCTATAGCAGTCTGGGTAGGCCTATAGCAGTCTGGGTAGGCCTATAACAGTCTGGGTAGGCCTATAACAGTCTGGGTAGTCCTATAACAGTCTGGGTAGTCCTATATGTTGAGACTGATCTGTCATCTTTAAGTCTAAGTAGGTCTACAGTAGTCTGGGTACGTCTACAGCAGTTTGGGTTGGTCTACAGTAGTCTGGGTAGGTCTACAGTATGTAGAGACTGATCTGTCTCCTTTAGGTCTGGGTAGACCTACAGTAGTCTGGATAGGTCTACAGTAGTCTGGGTGAGTCTACAGTAGGCTGGGTAAGTCTACAGTAGGCTGGGTAAGTCTACCATAGTCTGGGTAGGTCTTCCGTAGTCTATATGTTGTGTAACAGTATCTTTCCATGTGAAAAGTGTAGTATCTACTAGCTGGACTACAACCACAGTGCTGTTGATCTTGGCATGGGTCTGCTGTTTAGCATGCACACACATTCACACACACACACGCACGTGCACGCACGCACACACACGCACACACACACACACACTCTGGAGTTCAAGTGGGGCTTTTGGGAAAGGAGCCCTCTTGAGTTTTCCACAGACTGAAGGTATTTCTGGGTAGTCTTAAATCTGAGGATTACTGGATGAACTGTGGTGTTCTATTATTTCTTTACCTCCTTCCATCTCTCTCTCTTTCTCCTTTCACTCTGTGTCTCTCTCTCGACTCTCCCTCTCTCTCTTTCTCCTTCCATCTCTCTCTCTCTCTCCTCTCTCCTTCCATCTCTCTCTCTCTCCATTTGCCTCTCTCTCTCTCTCCTCTTCTCTCTCTTCTCTCTCTTCTCTCTCTCTTCCATCTCTCTCTCTCTCTCCATTTGCCTCTCTCTTCTCTCTCTCTCTTCTCCTCTCTCTTCCATCTCTCTCTCTCCATTTGCCTCTCTCTCTTCTCCTCTCTCTATCTCCATTTGCCTCTCTCTTTCTCTTCTCTCTCTCTCTTCTCTTCTCTCTTCCATCTCTCGCTCTCTCCATTTGCCTCTCTCTCTCTTCTCTTCTCTCTTCCATCTCTCTCTCTATCTCCATTTGCCTCTCTCTTCTCTCTCCCTCTCTCTCTCTCCCTCTCTCCCTCCCTCCATTTCTCTCTTCTTGATTTTATTTTTCATATTTTTTTACCAAACGTGAAACACTATCTACTTCAATTTACTATGGTGGTTCAATGTGACTCAACACACCAGCTAAACACAGACACACACACACGCACTTGCACACGCACTCACACACACCTCTTTTAGTGTGGTTTGTGGTTGTAGTTGCTGAGAGGTCACATTTCCCTCCTAGCAGCCTGAACTCTTTACACCATTATACCAGAGCAGCAGCAGAGAAATGCTGTAGACCAGGAGGAGGAGGGGGGGTGTGAGAGATTGACAGTTGGATGAAATACCACAGTGTCCAATCACAGCAGCACGATTTATGACCTGTTGCTACAAGAAAGGGAAACCAGTGAAACAAACACCAGTGTACAAAAACCATTGTAAATACAACCCATATTTGTTTGTTTTTTGCATATCGTTAAAACACTGTATATATACATATATATATGACATTTGAAATGTCTCTATTCTTTTGGAACTTTTGTGAGTGTAGTGTTTGCTGTTCATTTTTTATTGTTATTTCACTTTTGTTTATTATCTAATTCACTTGCTTTGGAATGTAAACATATGTTTCCCATGCCAATAAATCCCTTTGAATTGGAGAGAGAGAAAGAGAGAGACTATATTAGTATTTGGGGTTTATTTGTCCTTTTGTTGTTTGTTCTGATCATTAACCCACTTGGTGTCACAGGTCTAAATCAGTCTCTGATTAGAGGCAAAGACTGACAACAGCAGTGGAACTGTCTTCATGGTCCAGGTTTGACAAGAGAGGAGATATTATTGGAACGCACCCTCTGCTTGTCCCTCAGTGCTGGGACCTTTGACCCCACAGTCTAGGGAATACTACTTCCTGTTTTAGTGATGAGCTGTCCTGACTCACAGATGGCAGGGTTTGCGGCAACATGGGTCATTGACTGTGTGTGTGTGTGTGTGTGTAGGGTGGAGAAACAGTTCCAGGCCATCAGACTAGTCAGCCTCCGCCCAGCACCCTGCCCTGAACCTTAGTCACAGTCACTAGCCTGCTACCAGCCAGTACTCTACCCTGCACCTTAGAGACTGCTTCCCCGTGTACACAGTTATTGAACTCCGGTCACTTTAATAATGTTTACGTCCAGTTTTACCCACTTCAGATGTATATACTGTATTCTAGTCAAGGCTCATCCTATATAACTACTGCTGTACACAGCTTTTCTATCCATATACTGCCCATACTGACTATACAATATTTATATTCTGGGGTTTATATTGCGCGCTCTGATATTTCTTTATTTTCTGGATTATGTGCTTATAGTTTTTTTTATTGTTAGGTATTACTGCACTGTCAGAGATAGAAACACAAGCATTTCCCAACCAATAAACTTTAAGTAGGTAGCCTAGTGGTTAGAGCATTGGGCCGTAACCGTAAACGGTTGCTAGATCAAATCCCCGAGCTGACAAGGTAAAAATCTGTCGTTCTGCCCATGAACAAGGCAGTTAACCCACTGTTCCAAGGCTGTCATTGTAAATTAGGATTTGTTCTTAACTGACTTGCCTAGCTAAATAAAGGTTTAAAAAAATTTAAGTGATTCCCAATAGACGGTCCAGCTGCAAAGTAAATATTGTCTATATTGTATAAAAACAAAATGTTGATAATAATTTAAGGTTAGGGTTAGGCATAAGGTTAGCAGTGTGGTTAGGGTTAGGGTTAGGCATGAGGTTAGCAGTGTGGTTAGGGTTAGGCATGAGGTTAGCAGTGTGGTTAAGGTTAGGCTTAACCTCAGATTATAAGAAGAAACATTTTAGAAATAGACAGGGTTTATGACTTTGCAACATGCCCAGATAGTCAAGCCCAGTCTGGTCACCCGTAATACAAGTCGCTAATCGACGTCCAGCCATGTCTGAGGACGTCGGGAGATGAGACGTGGAAACCGGCCACTAGGGGCAACAGTGAGCGCTGTTACCTGAACGTAAATGTAGATTTTGCTAGGGTGTTGTTGACGGGGATGGTGGATGGGCGTGACTCTGGTTCTAAAGACACGTTCAAATCCAGCAATATAAAGTTCTTTCTTAATTTTTTATTAAGCATATCCCAAAACTTAACCCTAACCTTAACCATTCAGATTGAATGGCTAACCTTAACCATTCAGATTTAATGCCTAACCTTAACCATTCAGATGTAATGCCTAACCTTAACCATTCAGATTTAATGCCTAACCTTAACCATTCAGATGGAATGTCTAACCTTAACCATTCAGATGGAATGTCTAACCTTAACCATTCAGATGGAATGGCTAACCTTAACCATTCAGATGGAATGGCTAACTTTAACCATTCAGATGGAATGTCTAACCTTAACCATTCAGATGGAATGTCTAACCTTTGACTTTGAGAAACATGGATGAACGTGTAAATTTGCCATCAGACTGTGAGAGATTGTTGGTCAAGCCAACAGAATGGGAACTCCCTCTCCTATCGACCAGTCATTCTGTTCCAGGCTGCAGCAGCTACACTGTTTCCACAACCTAATGCCCTGTAGCTTATCAGAATTCTACAGGTGGAAACCATGGTGACACACTTTGTCGGGCGCCTCCACCTCTCACTTCCTGCCAGGGGGAAACCCTCACACCCTATTGTTTCCTTGCTGACAGGCTGGGGTAATCGGGTCGTTGCCATGGGAATGTCTTGTGTTGCCAAGTGCTCTACTTTAACTAGGATTATTCCTTTCTACCTTTCTACCTGGCCAGTTAATAAAACACATATACACACACACACACACACACACACACACACACACACACACACACACACACACACACACACACACACACACAGACACACACACAGACACACACACACACACACACACACACTAATGATGACATTTTTAGTTGTGACTAGTTTTGAAGAGAGAGATGCTGTGTTAGCCTTTGTGTGTTTCTATTGGAATGCTACAGTAAACAGGGATGTTTCTAATGGAATGGTACAATAAACAGATATGTTTCTAATGGAATGCTACAGTAAACAGAGATGTTTCTAATGGAATGTTACAGTAAACAGAGATGTTTCTAATGGAATGGTACAGTAAACAGAGATGTTTCTAATGGAATGCTACAGTAAACAGATGTTTCTAATGGAATGCTACAGTAAACAGATATGTTTCTAATGGAATGCTACAGTAAACAGAGATGTTTCTAATGGAATGTTACAGTAAACAGAGATGATTCTAATGGAATGGTACAGTAAACAGAGATGTTTCTAATGGAATGCTACAGTAAACAGATATGTTTCTAATGGAATGTTACAGTAAACAGATGTTTCTAATGGAATGCTACAGTAAACAGGGATGTTTCTAATGGAATGGTACAGTAAACAGATGTTTCTAATGGAATGCTACAGTAAACAGAGATGATTCTAATGGAATGGTACAGTAAACAGATGTTTCTAATGGAATGGTACAGTAAACAGATGTTTCTAATGGAATGCTACAGTAAACAGGGATGTTTCTAATGGAATGCTACAGTAAACAGGGATGTTTCTAATGGAATGCTACAGTAAACAGATGTTTCTAATGGAATGTTACAGTAAATAGGGATGTTTCTAATGGAATGCTACAGTAAACAGGGATGTTTCTAATGGAATGCTACAGTAATCAGAGATGTTTCTAATGGAATGTTACAGTAATCAGAGATGTTTCTAATGGAATGTTACAGTAAACAGATGTTTCTAATGGAATGCTACAGTAAACAGGGATGTTTCTAATGGAATGGTACAGTAAACAGAGATGTTTCTAATGGAATGCTACAGTAAACAGAGATGATTCTAATGGAATGTTACAGTAAACAGAGATGTTTCTAATGGAATGTTACAGTAAACAGAGATGTTTCTAATGGAATGTTACAGTAAACAGAGATGTTTCTAATGGAATGCTACAGTAAACAGATGTTTCTAATGGAATGTTACAGTAAATAGGGATGTTTCTAATGGAATGCTACAGTAAACAGGGATGTTTCTAAAGGAATGCTACAGTAATCAGAGATGTTTCTAATGGAATGTTACAGTAATCAGAGATGTTTCTAATGGAATGGTACAGTAAATAGGGATGTTTCTAATGGAATGGTACAGTAAACAGAGATCATTCTAATGGAATGGTACAGTAAACAGAGATGATTCTAATGGAATGGTACAGTAAACAGATGTTTCTAATGGAATGGTACAGTAAACAGAGATGATTCTAATGGAATGGTACAGTAAACAGAGATGATTCTAATGGAATGGTACAGTAAACAGATGTTTCTAATGGAATGGTACAGTAAACAGAGATGTTTCTAATGGAATGCTACAGTAAACAGAGATGTTTCTAATGGAATGTTACAGTAAACAGAGATGTTTCTAATGGAATGCTACAGTAAACAGAGATGTTTCTAATGGAATGCTACAGTAATCAGAGATGATTCTAATGGAATGGTACAGTAAACAGATGTTTCTAATGGAATGGTACAGTAAACAGAGATCATTCTAATGGAATGGTACAGTAAATAGGGATGTTTCTAATGGAATGGTACAGTAAACAGAGATCATTCTAATGGAATGGTACAGTAAACAGAGATGATTCTAATGGAATGGTACAGTAAACAGATGTTTCTAATGGAATGGTACAGTAAACAGAGATGATTCTAATGGAATGGTACAGTAAACAGAGATGATTCTAATGGAATGGTACAGTAAACAGATGTTTCTAATGGAATGGTACAGTAAACAGAGATGTTTCTAATGGAATGCTACAGTAAACAGAGATGTTTCTAATGGAATGCTACAGTAAACAGAGATGATTCTAATGGAATGGTACAGTAAACAGAGATGTTTCTAATGGAATGTTACAGTAAATAGGGATGTGTCTAATGGAATGGTACAGCAAACAGAGATGTTTCTAATGGAATGTTACAGTAAACAGGGATGTTTCTAATGGAATGTTACAGTAAACAGAGATGATTCTAATGGAATGGTACAGTAAACAGATGATTCTAATGGAATGGTACAGTAAATAGGAAGGTTTCTAATGGAATGGTACAGTAAACAGAGATGTTTCTAATGGAATGCTACAGTAAACAGATGTTTCTAATGGAATGGTACAGTAAACAGAGATGATTGTAATGGAATGCCGTAAACAGGCATGTTTCTGAAAGTAGGGTAGCTAAGCATGTACTGTTTACTGGACCCCTAATATAAACGAATGCACTGGTTCCCAAACTGTTGTGTGTTCTGGGGTTTCCAAGCCCCTCAAAGATGCTCCCAAACTTCTTCCTCATGTCGACTTGTGTTTGGACTTATTTCAGATCAACATGTACAGAGAGGGAGTGTTTGGGCTATATAAATGATCTTTACTTCAGTAATCTGTGGTATTTACTTACGGAAGGAACACAAAACCTTCAGAGCCTTGTTATGAGTATAAGTTACTGGTTTCAAAGTCCATTCTTCTACCTGGGTGTGTTGGATGAGAGAGATTGTTTATGTGCTTATGCATGCGTGCATGTGTGCGTGGGTGTGTGTGTCTGTCTGTCTGTCTGTCTGTCTGTCTGTCTGTCTGTCTGTCTGTCTGTCTGTCTGTCTGTCTGTCTGTCTGTCTGTCTGTCTGTCTGTGTGTTGAGTAACTACTGGCTGGTAGAGACAGATGTACTCTCTCAAATGGACTGTGAGGTAAACACTGAAATACCTCATAGATTGCACCCTATTCCTTATTTAGTGCACTACATTTGTCATCTGGGCCCCTAGAGCAGTAGTGCACTATGTAGGGAATAGGGTGCCATTTGGAACGTAATCGGAGCCTCTTATGTTATGACGTCCTGCTGGGAAGTAGTACGACAGAGAAACACACACACACACACACACACACACACACACACACACACACACACACACACACACACACACACACACACACACACACACACACACACACACACACTAATGATGACATTTTTAGTTGTGACTAGTTTTGGAGAGAGAGATGCTGTGTTAGCCTTTGTGTGTTTCTATTGGAATGCTACAGTAAACAGGGATGTTTCTAATGGAATGGTACAGTAAACAGATATGTTTCTAATGGAATGCTACAGTAAACAGAGATGTTTCTAATGGAATGTTACAGTAAACAGAGATGATTCTAATGGAATGGTACAGTAAACAGAGATGTTTCTAATGGAATGCTACAGTAAACAGATATGTTTCTAATGGAATGTTACAGTAAACAGATGTTTCTAATGGAATGCTACAGTAAACAGGGATGTTTCTAATGGAATGGTACAGTAAACAGATGTTTCTAATGGAATGCTACAGTAAACAGAGATGATTCTAATGGAATGGTACAGTAAACAGATGTTTCTAATGGAATGCTACAGTAAACAGGGATGTTTCTAATGGAATGCTACAGTAAACAGGGATGTTTCTAATGGAATGCTACAGTAAACAGATGTTTCTAATGGAATGTTACAGTAAATAGGGATGTTTCTAATGGAATGCTACAGTAAACAGGGATGTTTCTAATGGAATGCTACAGTAATCAGAGATGTTTCTAATGGAATGTTACAGTAATCAGAGATGTTTCTAATGGAATGTTACAGTAAACAGATGTTTCTAATGGAATGCTACAGTAAACAGGGATGTTTCTAATGGAATGGTACAGTAAACAGAGATGTTTCTAATGGAATGCTACAGTAAACAGAGATGATTCTAATGGAATGTTACAGTAAACAGAGATGTTTCTAATGGAATGTTACAGTAAACAGAGATGTTTCTAATGGAATGCTACAGTAAACAGATGTTTCTAATGGAATGTTACAGTAAATAGGGATGTTTCTAATGGAATGCTACAGTAAACAGGGATGTTTCTAATGGAATGCTACAGTAATCAGAGATGTTTCTAATGGAATGTTACAGTAATCAGAGATGTTTCTAATGGAATGTTACAGTAAACAGATGTTTCTAATGGAATGCTACAGTAAACAGGGATGTTTCTAATGGAATGGTACAGTAAACAGAGATGTTTCTAATGGAATCCTACAGTAAACAGAGATGATTCTAATGGAATGTTACAGTAAACAGAGATGTTTCTAATGGAATGTTACAGTAAACAGAGATGTTTCTAATGGAATGTTACAGTAATCAGAGATGATTCTAATGGAATGGTACAGTAAACAGAGATGATTCTAATGGAATGTTACAGTAATCAGAGATGATTCTAATGGAATGCTACAGTAAACAGAGATGTTTCTAATGGAATGGTACAGTAAACAGAGATGTTTCTAATGGAATGCTACAGTAATCAGAGATGATTCTAATGGAATGGTACAGTAAACAGATGTTTCTAATGGAATGGTACAGTAAACAGAGATGTTTCTAATGGAATGTTACAGTAAACAGAGATGTTTCTAATGGAATGCTACAGTAAACAGAGATGTTTCTAATGGAATGCTACAATAAACAGAGATGATTCTAATGGAATGTTACAGTAAACAGAGATGTTTCTAATGGAATGTTACAGTAAACAGTGATGTTTCTAATGGAATGTTACAGTAATCAGAGATGATTCTAATGGAATGGTACAGTAAACAGAGATGTTTCTAATGGAATGCTACAGTAATCAGAGATGATTCTAATGGAATGGTACAGTAAACAGATGTTTCTAATGGAATGGTACAGTAAACAGAGATGTTTCTAATGGAATGCTACAGTAATCAGAGATGATTCTAATGGAATGGTACAGTAAACAGAGATGATTCTAATGGAATGGTACAGTAAACAGAGATCATTCTAATGGAATGGTACAGTAAACAGAGATGATTCTAATGGAATGGTACAGTAAACAGATGTTTCTAATGGAATGGTACAGTAAACAGAGATGATTCTAATGGAATGGTACAGTAAACAGAGATGATTCTAATGGAATGGTACAGTAAACAGATGTTTCTAATGGAATGGTACAGTAAACAGAGATGTTTCTAATGGAATGCTACAGTAAACAGAGATGTTTCTAATGGAATGCTACAGTAAACAGAGATGATTCTAATGGAATGGTACAGTAAACAGAGATGTTTCTAATGGAATGTTACAGTAAACAGATGTTTCTAATGGAATGCTACAGTAAACAGGGATGTTTCTAATGGAATGGTACAGTAAACAGAGATGTTTCTAATGGAATGCTACAGTAAACAGAGATGATTCTAATGGAATGTTACAGTAAACAGAGATGTTTCTAATGGAATGTTACAGTAAACAGAGATGTTTCTAATGGAATGCTACAGTAAACAGATGTTTCTAATGGAATGTTACAGTAAATAGGGATGTTTCTAATGGAATGCTACAGTAAACAGGGATGTTTCTAATGGAATGCTACAGTAATCAGAGATGTTTCTAATGGAATGTTACAGTAATCAGAGATGTTTCTAATGGAATGTTACAGTAAACAGATGTTTCTAATGGAATGCTACAGTAAACAGGGATGTTTCTAATGGAATGGTACAGTAAACAGAGATGTTTCTAATGGAATGCTACAGTAAACAGAGATGATTCTAATGGAATGTTACAGTAAACAGAGATGTTTCTAATGGAATGTTACAGTAAACAGAGATGTTTCTAATGGAATGTTACAGTAATCAGAGATGATTCTAATGGAATGGTACAGTAAACAGAGATGATTCTAATGGAATGTTACAGTAATCAGAGATGATTCTAATGGAATGCTACAGTAAACAGAGATGTTTCTAATGGAATGGTACAGTAAACAGAGATGTTTCTAATGGAATGCTACAGTAATCAGAGATGATTCTAATGGAATGGTACAGTAAACAGATGTTTCTAATGGAATGGTACAGTAAACAGAGATGTTTCTAATGGAATGTTACAGTAAACAGAGATGTTTCTAATGGAATGCTACAGTAAACAGAGATGTTTCTAATGGAATGCTACAATAAACAGAGATGATTCTAATGGAATGTTACAGTAAACAGAGATGTTTCTAATGGAATGTTACAGTAAACAGTGATGTTTCTAATGGAATGTTACAGTAATCAGAGATGATTCTAATGGAATGGTACAGTAAACAGAGATGTTTCTAATGGAATGCTACAGTAATCAGAGATGATTCTAATGGAATGGTACAGTAAACAGATGTTTCTAATGGAATGGTACAGTAAACAGAGATGTTTCTAATGGAATGCTACAGTAATCAGAGATGATTCTAATGGAATGGTACAGTAAACAGAGATGATTCTAATGGAATGGTACAGTAAACAGAGATCATTCTAATGGAATGGTACAGTAAACAGAGATGATTCTAATGGAATGGTACAGTAAACAGATGTTTCTAATGGAATGGTACAGTAAACAGAGATGATTCTAATGGAATGGTACAGTAAACAGAGATGATTCTAATGGAATGGTACAGTAAACAGATGTTTCTAATGGAATGGTACAGTAAACAGAGATGTTTCTAATGGAATGCTACAGTAAACAGAGATGTTTCTAATGGAATGCTACAGTAAACAGAGATGATTCTAATGGAATGGTACAGTAAACAGAGATGTTTCTAATGGAATGTTACAGTAAATAGGGATGTGTCTAATGGAATGGTACAGCAAACAGAGATGTTTCTAATGGAATGTTACAGTAAACAGGGATGTTTCTAATGGAATGTTACAGTAAACAGAGATGATTCTAATGGAATGGTACAGTAAACAGATGATTCTAATGGAATGGTACAGTAAATAGGAAGGTTTCTAATGGAATGGTACAGTAAACAGAGATGTTTCTAATGGAATGCTACAGTAAACAGATGTTTCTAATGGAATGGTACAGTAAACAGAGATGATTGTAATGGAATGCCGTAAACAGGCATGTTTCTGAAAGTAGGGTAGCTAAGCATGTACTGTTTACTGGACCCCTAATATAAACGAATGCACTGGTTCCCAAACTGTTGTGTGTTCTGGGGTTTCCAAGCCCCTCAAAGATGCTCCCAAACTTCTTCCTCATGTCGACTTGTGTTTGGACTTATTTCAGATCAACATGTACAGAGAGGGAGTGTTTGGGCTATATAAATGATCTTTACTTCAGTAATCTGTGGTATTTACTTACGGAAGGAACACAAAACCTTCAGAGCCTTGTTATGAGTATAAGTTACTGGTTTCAAAGTCCATTCTTCTACCTGGGTGTGTTGGATGAGAGAGATTGTTTATGTGCTTATGCATGCGTGCATGTGTGCGTGGGTGTGTGTGTCTGTCTGTCTGTCTGTCTGTCTGTCTGTCTGTCTGTCTGTCTGTCTGTCTGTCTGTCTGTCTGTGTGTTGAGTAACTACTGGCTGGTAGAGACAGATGTACTCTCTCAAATGGACTGTGAGGTAAACACTGAAATACCTCATAGATTGCACCCTATTCCTTATTTAGTGCACTACATTTGTCATCTGGGCCCCTAGAGCAGTAGTGCACTATGTAGGGAATAGGGTGCCATTTGGAACGTAATCGGAGCCTCTTATGTTATGACGTCCTGCTGGGAAGTAGTACGACAGAGAAACACACACACACACACACACACACACACACACACACACACACACACACACACACACACACACACACACACACACACACACACACACACACACACACACACACTAATGATGACATTTTTAGTTGTGACTAGTTTTGGAGAGAGAGATGCTGTGTTAGCCTTTGTGTGTTTCTATTGGAATGCTACAGTAAACAGGGATGTTTCTAATGGAATGGTACAGTAAACAGATATGTTTCTAATGGAATGCTACAGTAAACAGAGATGTTTCTAATGGAATGTTACAGTAAACAGAGATGTTTCTAATGGAATGGTACAGTAAACAGAGATGTTTCTAATGGAATGGTACAGTAATCAGAGATGTTTCTAATGGAATGTTACAGTAAACAGAGATGATTCTAATGGAATGGTACAGTAAACAGAGATGTTTCTAATGGAATGCTACAGTAAACAGATATGTTTCTAATGGAATGCTACAGTAAACAGATGTTTCTAATGGAATGCTACAGTAAACAGGGATGTTTCTAATGGAATGGTACAGTAAACAGATGTTTCTAATGGAATGCTACAGTAAACAGAGATGATTCTAATGGAATGGTACAGTAAACAGATGTTTCTAATGGAATGCTACAGTAAACAGGGATGTTTCTAATGGAATGCTACAGTAAACAGGGATGTTTCTAATGGAATGCTACAGTAAACAGATGTTTCTAATGGAATGTTACAGTAAATAGGGATGTTTCTAATGGAATGCTACAGTAAACAGGGATGTTTCTAATGGAATGCTACAGTAATCAGAGATGTTTCTAATGGAATGTTACAGTAATCAGAGATGTTTCTAATGGAATGTTACAGTAAACAGATGTTTCTAATGGAATGCTACAGTAAACAGGGATGTTTCTAATGGAATGGTACAGTAAACAGAGATGTTTCTAATGGAATGCTACAGTAAACAGATGTTTCTAATGGAATGGTACAGTAAACAGAGATGATTGTAATGGAATGCCGTAAACAGGCATGTTTCTGAAAGTAGGGTAGCTAAGCATGTACTGTTTACTGGACCCCTAATATAAACGAATGCACTGGTTCCCAAACTGTTGTGTGTTCTGGGGTTTCCAAGCCCCTCAAAGATGCTCCCAAACTTCTTCCTCATGTCGACTTGTGTTTGGACTTATTTCAGATCAACATGTACAGAGAGGGAGTGTTTGGGCTATATAAATGATCTTTACTTCAGTAATCTGTGGTATTTACTTACGGAAGGAACACAAAACCTTCAGAGCCTTGTTATGAGTATAAGTTACTGGTTTCAAAGTCCATTCTTCTACCTGGGTGTGTTGGATGAGAGAGATTGTTTATGTGCTTATGCATGCGTGCATGTGTGCGTGGGTGTGTGTGTCTGTCTGTCTGTCTGTCTGTCTGTCTGTCTGTCTGTCTGTCTGTCTGTCTGTCTGTCTGTCTGTCTGTCTGTCTGTCTGTCTGTTGAGTAACTACTGGCTGGTAGAGACAGATGTACTCTCTCAAATGGACTGTGAGGTAAACACTGAAATACCTCATAGATTGCACCCTATTCCTTATTTAGTGCACTACATTTGTCATCTGGGCCCCTAGAGCAGTAGTGCACTATGTAGGGAATAGGGTGCCATTTGGAACGTAATCGGAGCCTCTTATGTTATGACGTCCTGCTGGGAAGTAGTACGACAGAGAAACACACACACACACACACACACACACACACACACACACACACACACACACACACACACACACACACTAATGATGACATTTTTAGTTGTGACTAGTTTTGGAGAGAGAGATGCTGTGTTAGCCTTTGTGTGTTTCTATTGGAATGCTACAGTAAACAGGGATGTTTCTAATGGAATGGTACAGTAAACAGATATGTTTCTAATGGAATGCTACAGTAAACAGAGATGTTTCTAATGGAATGTTACAGTAAACAGAGATGATTCTAATGGAATGGTACAGTAAACAGAGATGTTTCTAATGGAATGCTACAGTAAACAGATATGTTTCTAATGGAATGTTACAGTAAACAGATGTTTCTAATGGAATGCTACAGTAAACAGGGATGTTTCTAATGGAATGGTACAGTAAACAGATGTTTCTAATGGAATGCTACAGTAAACAGAGATGATTCTAATGGAATGGTACAGTAAACAGATGTTTCTAATGGAATGCTACAGTAAACAGGGATGTTTCTAATGGAATGCTACAGTAAACAGGGATGTTTCTAATGGAATGCTACAGTAAACAGATGTTTCTAATGGAATGTTACAGTAAATAGGGATGTTTCTAATGGAATGCTACAGTAAACAGGGATGTTTCTAATGGAATGCTACAGTAATCAGAGATGTTTCTAATGGAATGTTACAGTAATCAGAGATGTTTCTAATGGAATGTTACAGTAAACAGATGTTTCTAATGGAATGCTACAGTAAACAGGGATGTTTCTAATGGAATGGTACAGTAAACAGAGATGTTTCTAATGGAATGCTACAGTAAACAGAGATGATTCTAATGGAATGTTACAGTAAACAGAGATGTTTCTAATGGAATGTTACAGTAAACAGAGATGTTTCTAATGGAATGCTACAGTAAACAGATGTTTCTAATGGAATGTTACAGTAAATAGGGATGTTTCTAATGGAATGCTACAGTAAACAGGGATGTTTCTAATGGAATGCTACAGTAATCAGAGATGTTTCTAATGGAATGTTACAGTAATCAGAGATGTTTCTAATGGAATGTTACAGTAAACAGATGTTTCTAATGGAATGCTACAGTAAACAGGGATGTTTCTAATGGAATGGTACAGTAAACAGAGATGTTTCTAATGGAATGCTACAGTAAACAGAGATGATTCTAATGGAATGTTACAGTAAACAGAGATGTTTCTAATGGAATGTTACAGTAAACAGAGATGTTTCTAATGGAATGTTACAGTAATCAGAGATGATTCTAATGGAATGGTACAGTAAACAGAGATGATTCTAATGGAATGTTACAGTAATCAGAGATGATTCTAATGGAATGCTACAGTAAACAGAGATGTTTCTAATGGAATGGTACAGTAAACAGAGATGTTTCTAATGGAATGCTACAGTAATCAGAGATGATTCTAATGGAATGGTACAGTAAACAGATGTTTCTAATGGAATGGTACAGTAAACAGAGATGTTTCTAATGGAATGTTACAGTAAACAGAGATGTTTCTAATGGAATGCTACAGTAAACAGAGATGTTTCTAATGGAATGCTACAATAAACAGAGATGATTCTAATGGAATGTTACAGTAAACAGAGATGTTTCTAATATAATGTTACAGTAAACAGTGATGTTTCTAATGGAATGTTACAGTAATCAGAGATGTTTCTAATGGAATGCTACAGTAAACAGAGATGTTTCTAATGGAATGCTACAGTAAACAGAGATGATTCTAATGGAATGGTACAGTAAACAGAGATGTTTCTAATGGAATGTTACAGTAAATAGGGATGTGTCTAATGGAATGGTACAGCAAACAGAGATGTTTCTAATGGAATGTTACAGTAAACAGGGATGTTTCTAATGGAATGTTACAGTAAACAGAGATGATTCTAATGGAATGGTACAGTAAACAGATGATTCTAATGGAATGGTACAGTAAATAGGAAGGTTTCTAATGGAATGGTACAGTAAACAGAGATGTTTCTAATGGAATGCTACAGTAAACAGATGTTTCTAATGGAATGGTACAGTAAACAGAGATGATTGTAATGGAATGCCGTAAACAGGCATGTTTCTGAAAGTAGGGTAGCTAAGCATGTACTGTTTACTGGACCCCTAATATAAACGAATGCACTGGTTCCCAAACTGTTGTGTGTTCTGGGGTTTCCAAGCCCCTCAAAGATGCTCCCAAACTTCTTCCTCATGTCGACTTGTGTTTGGACTTATTTCAGATCAACATGTACAGAGAGGGAGTGTTTGGGCTATATAAATGATCTTTACTTCAGTAATCTGTGGTATTTACTTACGGAAGGAACACAAAACCTTCAGAGCCTTGTTATGAGTATAAGTTACTGGTTTCAAAGTCCATTCTTCTACCTGGGTGTGTTGGATGAGAGAGATTGTTTATGTGCTTATGCATGCGTGCATGTGTGCGTGGGTGTGTGTCTGTCTGTCTGTCTGTCTGTCTGTCTGTCTGTGTGTTGAGTAACTACTAATGGAATGCTACAGTAAACAGGGATGTTTCTAATGGAATGGTACAGTAAACAGATGTTTCTAATGGAATGCTACAGTAAACAGAGATGATTCTAATGGAATGGTACAGTAAACAGATGTTTCTAATGGAATGCTACAGTAAACAGGGATGTTTCTAATGGAATGCTACAGTAAACAGGGATGTTTCTAATGGAATGCTACAGTAAACAGATGTTTCTAATGGAATGTTACAGTAAATAGGGATGTTTCTAATGGAATGCTACAGTAAACAGGGATGTTTCTAATGGAATGCTACAGTAATCAGAGATGTTTCTAATGGAATGTTACAGTAATCAGAGATGTTTCTAATGGAATGTTACAGTAAACAGATGTTTCTAATGGAATGCTACAGTAAACAGGGATGTTTCTAATGGAATGGTACAGTAAACAGAGATGTTTCTAATGGAATGCTACAGTAAACAGAGATGATTCTAATGGAATGTTACAGTAAACAGAGATGTTTCTAATGGAATGTTACAGTAAACAGAGATGTTTCTAATGGAATGCTACAGTAAACAGATGTTTCTAATGGAATGTTACAGTAAATAGGGATGTTTCTAATGGAATGCTACAGTAAACAGGGATGTTTCTAATGGAATGCTACAGTAATCAGAGATGTTTCTAATGGAATGTTACAGTAATCAGAGATGTTTCTAATGGAATGTTACAGTAAACAGATGTTTCTAATAGAATGCTACAGTAAACAGAGATGTTTCTAATGGAATGCTACAGTAAACAGAGATGATTCTAATGGAATGGTACAGTAAACAGATGTTTCTAATGGAATGGTACAGTAAACAGAGATGTTTCTAATGGAATGCTACAGTAATCAGAGATGATTCTAATGGAATGGTACAGTAAACAGAGATCATTCTAATGGAATGGTACAGTAAATAGGGATGTTTCTAATGGAATGGTACAGTAAACAGAGATGATTCTAATGGAATGGTACAGTAAACAGAGATGATTCTAATGGAATGGTACAGTAAACAGATGTTTCTAATGGAATGGTACAGTAAACAGAGATGTTTCTAATGGAATGCTACAGTAAACAGAGATGTTTCTAATGGAATGTTACAGTAAACAGAGATGTTTCTAATGGAATGCTACAGTAAACAGAGATGTTTCTAATGGAATGCTACAGTAAACAGAGATGATTCTAATGGAATGTTACAGTAAACAGAGATGTTTCTAATGGAATGTTACAGTAAACAGAGATGTTTCTAATGGAATGTTACAGTAATCAGAGATGATTCTAATGGAATGGTACAGTAAACAGAGATGTTTCTAATGGAATGCTACAGTAATCAGAGATGATTCTAATGGAATGGTACAGTAAACAGATGTTTCTAATGGAATGGTACAGTAAACAGATGTTTCTAATGGAATGGTACAGTAAACAGAGATGATTCTAATGGAATGGTACAGTAAACAGAGATGATTCTAATGGAATGGTACAGTAAACAGATGTTTCTAATGGAATGGTACAGTAAACAGAGATGTTTCTAATGGAATGCTACAGTAAACAGAGATGTTTCTAATGGAATGCTACAGTAAACAGATATGTTTCTAATGGAATGGTAGAGTAAACAGAGATGTTTCTAATGGAATGTTACAGTAAACAGAGATGTTTGTAATGGAATGTTACAGTAAACAGGGATGTTTCTAATGGAATGGTACAGTAAACAGAGATGTTTCTAATGGAATGCTACAGTAAACAGAGATGATTCTAATGGAATGGTACAGTAAACAGAGATGTTTCTAATGGAATGTTACAGTAAATAGGGATGTGTCTAATGGAATGGTACAGCAAACAGAGATGTTTCTAATGGAATGTTACAGTAAACAGGGATGTTTCTAATGGAATGTTACAGTAAACAGAGATGATTCTAATGGAATGGTACAGTAAACAGATGATTCTAATGGAATGGTACAGTAAATAGGAAGGTTTCTAATGGAATGGTACAGTAAACAGAGATGTTTCTAATGGAATGCTACAGTAAACAGATGTTTCTAATGGAATGGTACAGTAAACAGAGATGATTGTAATGGAATGCCGTAAACAGGCATGTTTCTGAAAGTAGGGTAGCTAAGCATGTACTGTTTACTGGACCCCTAATATAAACGAATGCACTGGTTCCCAAACTGTTGTGTGTTCTGGGGTTTCCAAGCCCCTCAAAGATGCTCCCAAACTTCTTCCTCATGTCGACTTGTGTTTGGACTTATTTCAGATCAACATGTACAGAGAGGGAGTGTTTGGGCTATATAAATGATCTTTACTTCAGTAATCTGTGGTATTTACTTACGGAAGGAACACAAAACCTTCAGAGCCTTGTTATGAGTATAAGTTACTGGTTTCAAAGTCCATTCTTCTACCTGGGTGTGTTGGATGAGAGAGATTGTTTATGTGCTTATGCATGTGTGCATGTGTGCGTGGGTGTGTCTGTCTGTCTGTCTGTCTGTCTGTCTGTCTGTCTGTCTGTCTGTCTGTCTGTCTGTCTGTGTGTTGAGTAACTACTGGCTGGTAGAGACAGATGTACTCTCTCAAATGGACTGTGAGGTAAACACTGAAATACCTCATAGATTGCACCCTATTCCTTATTTAGTGCACTACATTTGTCATCTGGGCCCCTAGAGCAGTAGTGCACTATGTAGGGAATAGGGTGCCATTTGGAACGTAATCGGAGCCTCTTATGTTATGACGTCCTGCTGGGAAGTAGTACGACAGAGAAACACACACACACACACACACACACACACACACACACACACACACACACACACACACACACACACACACACTAATGATGACATTTTTAGTTGTGACTAGTTTTGGAGAGAGAGATGCTGTGTTAGCCTTTGTGTGTTTCTATTGGAATGCTACAGTAAACAGGGATGTTTCTAATGGAATGGTACAGTAAACAGATATGTTTCTAATGGAATGCTACAGTAAACAGAGATGTTTCTAATGGAATGTTACAGTAAACAGAGATGATTCTAATGGAATGGTACAGTAAACAGAGATGTTTCTAATGGAATGCTACAGTAAACAGATATGTTTCTAATGGAATGTTACAGTAAACAGATGTTTCTAATGGAATGCTACAGTAAACAGGGATGTTTCTAATGGAATGGTACAGTAAACAGAGATGTTTCTAATGGAATGCTACAGTAAACAGAGATGATTCTAATGGAATGGTACAGTAAACAGATGTTTCTAATGGAATGGTACAGTAAACAGAGATGTTTCTAATGGAATGCTACAGTAATCAGAGATGATTCTAATGGAATGGTACAGTAAACAGAGATCATTCTAATGGAATGGTACAGTAAATAGGGATGTTTCTAATGGAATGGTACAGTAAACAGAGATGATTCTAATGGAATGGTACAGTAAACAGAGATGATTCTAATGGAATGGTACAGTAAACAGATGTTTCTAATGGAATGGTACAGTAAACAGAGATGTTTCTAATGGAATGCTACAGTAAACAGAGATGTTTCTAATGGAATGTTACAGTAAACAGAGATGTTTCTAATGGAATGCTACAGTAAACAGAGATGTTTCTAATGGAATGCTACAGTAAACAGAGATGATTCTAATGGAATGTTACAGTAAACAGAGATGTTTCTAATGGAATGTTACAGTAAACAGAGATGTTTCTAATGGAATGTTACAGTAATCAGAGATGATTCTAATGGAATGGTACAGTAAACAGAGATGTTTCTAATGGAATGCTACAGTAATCAGAGATGATTCTAATGGAATGGTACAGTAAACAGATGTTTCTAATGGAATGGTACAGTAAACAGATGTTTCTAATGGAATGGTACAGTAAACAGAGATGATTCTAATGGAATGGTACAGTAAACAGAGATGATTCTAATGGAATGGTACAGTAAACAGATGTTTCTAATGGAATGGTACAGTAAACAGAGATGTTTCTAATGGAATGCTACAGTAAACAGAGATGTTTCTAATGGAATGCTACAGTAAACAGATATGTTTCTAATGGAATGGTAGAGTAAACAGAGATGTTTCTAATGGAATGTTACAGTAAACAGAGATGTTTGTAATGGAATGTTACAGTAAACAGGGATGTTTCTAATGGAATGGTACAGTAAACAGAGATGTTTCTAATGGAATGCTACAGTAAACAGAGATGATTCTAATGGAATGGTACAGTAAACAGAGATGTTTCTAATGGAATGTTACAGTAAATAGGGATGTGTCTAATGGAATGGTACAGCAAACAGAGATGTTTCTAATGGAATGTTACAGTAAACAGGGATGTTTCTAATGGAATGTTACAGTAAACAGAGATGATTCTAATGGAATGGTACAGTAAACAGATGATTCTAATGGAATGGTACAGTAAATAGGAAGGTTTCTAATGGAATGGTACAGTAAACAGAGATGTTTCTAATGGAATGCTACAGTAAACAGATGTTTCTAATGGAATGGTACAGTAAACAGAGATGATTGTAATGGAATGCCGTAAACAGGCATGTTTCTGAAAGTAGGGTAGCTAAGCATGTACTGTTTACTGGACCCCTAATATAAACGAATGCACTGGTTCCCAAACTGTTGTGTGTTCTGGGGTTTCCAAGCCCCTCAAAGATGCTCCCAAACTTCTTCCTCATGTCGACTTGTGTTTGGACTTATTTCAGATCAACATGTACAGAGAGGGAGTGTTTGGGCTATATAAATGATCTTTACTTCAGTAATCTGTGGTATTTACTTACGGAAGGAACACAAAACCTTCAGAGCCTTGTTATGAGTATAAGTTACTGGTTTCAAAGTCCATTCTTCTACCTGGGTGTGTTGGATGAGAGAGATTGTTTATGTGCTTATGCATGTGTGCATGTGTGCGTGGGTGTGTCTGTCTGTCTGTCTGTCTGTCTGTCTGTCTGTCTGTCTGTCTGTCTGTCTGTCTGTCTGTCTGTCTGTCTGTCTGTCTGTCTGTCTGTCTGTCTGTCTGTGTGTTGAGTAACTACTGGCTGGTAGAGACAGATGTACTCTCTCAAATGGACTGTGAGGTAAACACTGAAATACCTCATAGATTGCACCCTATTCCTTATTTAGTGCACTACATTTGTCATCTGGGCCCCTAGAGCAGTAGTGCACTATGTAGGGAATAGGGTGCCATTTGGAACGTAATCGGAGCCTCTTATGTTATGACGTCCTGCTGGGAAGTAGTACGACAGAGAAACACACACACACACACACACACACACACACACACACACACACACACACACACACACACACACACACACACACACACACACTTCCTGAACCTTCCTCCCATACACCCTTTACCCCTATTCCTCTCCTTCCCTCCCCACCTTCCTCCTGCCCTTTCTTCTCTTTTCCTCCCTCCCTCCCCACCTTCCTCCTGCCCTTCCTCCTGCCCTTCCTCCCTGCCCACCTCCCTCGCTCCCCCTTTCCTCCCTCCCTTCCTCCTCCTTTCCTCCCACCCTCTTCCCTCCCCTCTCTCTCTCTCTCTGTGTGAGAGGTGATAGAGGGCAGATGTTCCTCTCTTACTCTCCTCTTTTAAAGACTTGAAACATCCCTTTAAAGAGGGGGATGATGAAAGGAAATAAAGAGGTAGTGAAAGAAAGAAACCTTTAAACAGTGTGTGTATAAAACCCATTCTTCAGTAAAGTATAAAACAAAGGAATAGGTACAGTTTGGCCCATTAGGTGCATAAAACCCAGGAACAGGTACTGGTTGGCCCATTAGGTGTACAAATCCCAGGAATAGGTACTGGTTGGTCCTATTAGATGTATAAAACCCAGTAACAGGTACTGGTTGGCCCATTAGGTGTGTAAAACCCAGGAATAGGTACTGGTTGGCCGATCAGGTGCTCGTGATCTGTTCTACTCTAGTCCAGCCTACCATGATATATTTGCCTAGTTAAATAAAGGTTAAATAAAATAAATACACATAAAAATATGTGTCATGTAGTTGAATGAAATCCAACAGAACTTTGCCCTGATAGTTTGAGTGTATTATAGGCCAATGTCTGCTTACTTGCATGTAGCTAACTCAATATCTCCATCATGTGGCGGAAAGCAGAACTTTAAAGTGACGTCAAAAGTGCGACCACTTAGTAGGAGTCGGGTTTCAAAATTCAGAGAACTTTCAATAAATTCCCTGGTTTTCCCCAAATCCCGGTTGGACGATTCCCAGAATCAGGAGGGAATAAGTTGGAAATTTGGAATATTCCAAACAGGATTTTTGGAAAACCGGGCATAATTGAAAGTTCGCAGAATTTTGCAACCCTAAGTAGGAACTAAACATGTATGTGAAGGCTGTAATTGTAAATAAGCTAACTGAGCTAAACATTATGTAAAGGCTGTAATTGTAAATAAGCTAACTGAGCTAAACATGTATGTAAAGGCTGTAATTGTACATAAGCTAACTGAGCTAAACATGCTTGAAATCAGGGATTCACAATCAGAGAACATCTCGAAATATTTACCATTATTGATTTTATCAAAATGTATTTCATAAACATTTTTTCCCCCACTATATACGCATATCTTGGGGGGGGGTTGTGTGGTTCGTGACATCAACATTAGACAGGACGAGAGCCACAGGGGAGATGAGTTGGCTTAGGCTGTGGACAGAGGGAGAGAGGGAGAGAGGGAGAGGGAGAGAGGAAGAGAGGGACAGGGAGAGAGGGAGAGGGAGAGAGGGAGAGGGAGAGGGAGAGGGAGAGGGAGAGGGAGAGGGAGAGGGAGAGGGGGAGAGGGAGAGAGAGAGAGGAAGAGAGGGAGAGAGGGAGAGGGAGAGGGAGAGAGAGGGAGAGAGGGACAGGGAGAGAGGGAGAGGGAGAGAGAGGGAGAGGGAGAGGGGGAGAGGGAGAGAGAGGGAGAGGGAGAGAGAGACTATTAACATTTCACACTTGTTATTTTACAGTTATTTTACAGAAGACAGAATCTTCAGACAGAAGTCTACATCTATACGATTGGTTTTCAGATCAGCTCTCAACTAATACGTTACAACTCACCTTTCACTGTGACCTTCGCCAGAGCCTCGCTGGAACCAACGTGGTTGGTCGCCACGCATTTGTAGGTCCCGCTGTCATTCAACTTCACCTGGCCAATCAGCAGCTGGCCATCCTTAATGGTCTCCGCCCCTGCGGGCATGCCGGCCCGGCCCACCCGTGTCCAATGGAATGTGATTGGGTGAGAGCCGTGGGCGAGGCACTGGAGACGGAGGGTGTCACCGGGGCGGAGTCTCACCTGGTCTGGTAGACTGGTGGTGTAGGGAGGGGCTGGGGAGGAAGAGGGGGGAGAGTTATGACATGTCAATGTGTGTTTGTGTGTGTGTGTGAGTGTTGGTGTGTACTCACAGTCCACCTCTAGCTGTGTGTATGCCTGGCTGTATCCGTGTGTATTGGTGGCATTACAGATGTACTGTCCTGAATCCTGGCGCCCCACGCTGGTCAGAGTCAGAACTCCACCCACCACAGTGTGCTGCCATGGTAACGGGGCTCGCAGTTTAGACCAGGAGACAACAGGAAGGGGAGAACCTGGGGAGAGGAGGAAGGGGAGAAAGAGAGAGAGAGAGAAAGAAAGAGAGAGAGAGCGATACGGTTATAAAGTAGTCCCACAGGGATCTGGTCAACAGTAGTGATTTACATTTTAGTCATTTAACAGACACTCTTATCCAGAGCGACTTACAGTAGTGAATGCATCCATTTCAATAATTTTTCAGTACTGGTCCCCCGTGGGAATCGAACCCACAACCCTGGCATTGCAAACACCATACTCTACCAACTGAGCCACACGGGACTATGATTATATAGAGAACGGGGAAACAGCCTGTCTGATATAAGATAACTTATTATCCTTGATTGATTGACTGACTGATTGACTGATTGACTAATTGACTGATTAAATGATTGATTGAGTGATTTACTGACTGATTGACTGATTAAATGATTGATTGACTGATTGACTAATTGACTGATTAAATTATTGATTGAGTGATTTACTGACTGACTGACTGATTGACTAATTGACTGATTAAATGATTGATTGAGTGATTTACTGACTGATTGACTGATTGACTGATTAAATGATTGATTGAGTGATTTACTGACTGACTGACTGATTGACTAATTGACTGATTAAATGATTGATTGAGTGATTTACTGACTGACTGATTGACTAATTGACTGATTAAATGATTGATTGAGTGATTTACTGACTGACTGATTGACTAATTGACTGATTAAATGATTGATTGAGTGATTTACTGACTGACTGATTGACTAATTGACTGATTAAATGATTGAGTGATTTACTGACTGATTGACTGATTGACTAATTGACTGATTAAATGATTCCCTGTGGCTCAGTTGGTAGAGCATGGTGTGCGCAACGCCAGGGTTGTGGGTTCGATTCCCACGGGGGGCCAGTACAAAAAAAATGCATGAAATGAAATGTATGCGTTCATTACTGTAAGTCGCTCTGGATAAGAGCGTCTGCTAAATGACTAAAATGTAAATGTAAATTAAATGATTGATTGATTGCCTGACTTATTGATTGAATGACTCACTGACTGATTGACTGAATGATTGATTGACAGATTATTACCTGTGGCCTGACACTGCATGGTGACCGTGTGACCCTCCACAGCTGTCACCTCTGCCATGGATACTGTCGCCTTGGGTGCATTGGCAGCTCCCTGGCCGCCCTCAACGATGACCTCCACCTTGACCTCGGCGACCCCCTCAGTGTTCTGGGCCTGACACACATACACTCCAGCATCCTCAGAGCTCACTGCTGCCACCTGGAGACGGGACATGGAGGGAGACAGCTGTATGTGTTTGTGTGTGTTTGTGTGTGTACAAATTTTACTAAACTTGTGAGTACCAGAAGTCTTCACAAGAATTCGGAGAAGTATGGACTTTTTGCCAGTCATCACTTGTAAAAAGGTTATTTTAGGCTCAGGAGTTAGGGTTAGAATTTGGGTTAGGGGTTAGGTTTAGGGTTATGAAAATATTAATTTTGAATGGTAATCAATTTTTGGTCCCCAAAAAGTCCTCACAAGTATGTGTGTATGAGTGTGTGTGTGTGTATATGTGTGTGTGAATGTGTGTGTGTGTACGGGCAGATCGTCTGACCTTCAGTGTACTGGTGTCCTCGGTCTTTGTGGTTACCAGCTGTGTTCCGTGGCGTTGCCAGGTAATGGAGGGGCGTGGCCTACCTGTGGCGTGGCATTCCAGAGCTACAGGTTCACCAAGCCGGACACGCAGGGGCCCTGCCGGGGTCACCCGCACCTTAGGGGAATCTGAGGCGAGAGGACATGCACCACACACACACACACACACACACACACACACAGAAGAGGAGAGTGTTGAGTGTGGTTTTCCACTTCTTCAGGTGGTACACAGACAGACACATGTATGCAAACCAAAAGTTTAATTTAGTGATGTTTCAAGTTCCAACCATATGAAGAATAATCATCCTACCCTGACATACATGTCAACTACTATAACTACAGCCCTCCCGGTATCTCTCACTATACACCCTTCTCCATCCTACCCTGACTCTACATGTCAACTACTATAACTACAGACCTACTGGTACCTCTCACTATACACCCTTCTCCATCCTACCCTGACACTACATGTCAACTGCTATAACTACAGCCCTCCTGGTATCTCTCACTATACACCCTTCTCCATCCTACCCTGACATACATGTCAACTGCTATAACTACAGCCCTCCTGGTATCTCTCACTATACACCCTTCTCCATCCTACCCTGACACTACATGACAACTACTATAACTACAGACCTACTGGTACCTCTCACTATACACCCTTCTCCATCCTACCCTGACACTACATGTCAACTGCTATAACTACAGCCCTCCTGGTATCTCTCACTATACACCCTTCTCCATCCTACCCTGACGCTACATGTCAACTACTATAACTACAGCCCTCCTGGTATCTCTCACTATACACCCTTCTCCATCCTACCCTGACACTACATGTCAACTACTATAACTACAGCCCTCCTGGTATCTCTCACTATACACCCTTCTCCATCCTACCCTGACACTACATGTCAACTGCTATAACTACAGCCCTCCTGGTATCTCTCACTATACACCCTTCTCCATCCTACCCTGACACTACATGTCAACTACTATAACTACAGCCCTCCTGGTATCTCTCACTATACACCCTTCTCCATCCTACCCTGACACTACATGTCAACTACTATAACTACAGACCTACTGGTACCTCTCACTATACACCCTTCTCCATCCTACCCTGACACTACATGACAACTACTATAACTACAGACCTACTGGTACCTCTCACTATACACCCTTCTTCATCCTACCCTGACTCTACATGTCTACTACTATAACTACAGCCCTCCTGGTACCTCTCACTATACACCCTTCCATCTCCTACCCTTACCTATGATCTCCCCATCACCACCCATCCATCCCCACTCCTGGAGCTCTATCTCTGGGGCTCTTCTCCCCTCAGCCCCTCACTGGAGCTCTATCTCTGGGGCTCTTCTCACCTCAGCCCTGCCCCTCACTGGAGCTCTATCTCTGGGGCTCTTCTCCCCTCAGCCATGCCCCTCACTGGAGCTCTCTCTCTGGGGCTCTTCTCCCCTCAGCCATGCCCCTCCCTAGAGCTCTATCTCTGGGTTAGGGATGGCCACTCACGTTTGATGGTCAGTGAGGCCATCATGGTGCTTCGGCCCACAGAGTTAGTTGCCACGCAACGGTACTGCCCCTGGTTACCGTTCCTGGTGTTAGCAACAGTGAGCACGGAACCATCCGGACCGATCTTCACATTATCTAAGGAAAGAGCAGTTAGGACCAGTTAGAACGAGTTAGAACCATCTAGAACCACTTATGACCGGTTAGGACCAGTTAAAACCAGTTCAACCATCACATTTTTATAAACCGTCCATTTAACATTGTGTCACAGCTATTGTGTAGTTGAGTACCATTCAAGGGCTGTGTGTATGCGTGCGTGCTTGTGTGTGTCTGTCTGCCTGTGTGCATATGTGTGGTCAGAGCCCCACCTGCCAGTGGATGGTTGTTGGTTCTCTTCCACTCCAGAAGGACGGGCTGTGACCCACTGACCACCCGGCAGCGGAAACTGACCGACTCCCCCAGCCGGACCCCTGCTGACCTGGGCTCAACTGATACTACTGGGGCCTGGGCACATACTGGATGGGAGGGAGAGATAGATCAGTAACACACACACACATTATACACACACACGCACACCCTGCCGTACACTCTATAGGTGTCCCCCAGGGCTCAGTTCTAGGCCCTCTCCTCTTTTCTCTTTACACCAAGTCACTTGGCTCTGTCATATCCTCTCATGGTCTCTCCTAACATTGCTATGCGGATGACACTCAACTACTTTTCTCCTTCCCTCCTTCTGACACCCAGGTGGCGACACACATCTCTGCATTCCTGGCAGATATCTCAGCTTGGATGTCGGCCCACCATCTCAAGCTCAACGTCGACAAGATGGAGCTGCTTTTCCTCCTGGGGAAGGCCTGCCATCATGGTTAACAACTCCAAGGTGCCCAGAGTGTAAAGAATTTTGGTGTGACCCTGGACAACACCTTGTCGTTCTCTGCAAACATCAAAGCAATGACTTCCTCCTGCAGGTTCATGCTCTACAACATCCACAGAGAATGACCCTACCTCACACAGGAAGTGGCGCAGGTCCTAATCCAGGCACATGTTATCTCCCGTCTGGACTACTGCAACTCACTGTTGACTGGGCTCCCCGCTTGTGCCATCAAACCCCTGAAACCTATCTAGAAAGCTGCAGCCTGCCTGATTCAACCTTCCCAAGTTCTCCCACATCTCCCCGCTCCTCTGCACACTCCTCTACCTTCTAGTCTAAGGTCACATCCAAAACAAGACCATGGTACTTGCCTTCGGAGCATGACGAGGAACTGTCCCTCCCTACCTTCAGGCTATGCTCACCCAAGCACTCCATTCTGCCACCTCTGGTCTCCTGCTCAGCTCAGCCCAGTCCAAGCTCTTCTCTCTCCTGATACCCCAATGGTGGAACCATCTTCCCCCTGAAGCTAGGACAGCAGAGTCCCTGCCCATCTTCCCAAAACATCTGAAACTCTGCCTCTTCGAAGAGTATCTTAAATTATCACTTCCCCCCAAAAGTAAAATGATTTCTGAGAACTAACACTCACACACCCCCCCACTAGCTCTGAATGCTTCTTTATTGAGGAGAATGTAATGACTACGACTGGGATGTGGTTGTCACACCTTTTTCTTTTTACTTCACCTTAATTTAACCAGGTAAGCCAGTTGAGAACAAGTTCTCATTTACAACTGTGACCTGGCCAAGATAAAGCAAAGCAGTGCGACAAAAACAACAACACAGAGTTACACGTAAACAAATGTACAGTCAATAACACAATAGAAAAATCTATGTACAGTGTGTGCAAATGTAGAAGAGTAGGGAGGTAGGCAATAAATAGACCATAGAGGCAAAATAATTACAATTTAGCATTAACACTGGAGTGATAGATGTGCAGATGATGATGTGCAAGTAGAGATACTGGGGTGCAAAAGAGCAAGAGGGTAAGTAATAGTAGGTAGTTGGGTGTGCTATTTACAGATTGGCTGTGTACAGGTACAGTGAGAGCTGATGCTTAAAGTTAGAGGGAGATTAAAAGACTCCAGCTTCAGTGATTTTTGCAATTCGTTCCAGTCACTGGCAGCAGAGAACTGGAAGGAAAGGCGACCAAAGGAAGTGTTGGCTTTGGGGATGACCAGTGAAATATACCTGCTGGAGCGCGTACTACGGGTGGGTGTTGCTATGGTGACGAGTGAGCTGAGATAAGGTGGGGCTTTACCTAGACAAGACTTATAGATGACCTAGAGCCAGTGGGTTGGGTGACGAATATGTAGTGAGGGCCAGCCAACGAGAGCATACAGGTCGCAGTGGTGGGTAGTATATGGTGCTTTGGTGATAAAATGGATGGCACTGTGATAGACTACATCCAATTTGCGGAGTAGTGTTGGAGGCTATTTTGTAAATGACATCGCCGAAGTCGAGGATTGGTAGGATAGTCAGTTTTACGAGGGTATGTTTGGCAGCATGAGTGAAGGAGACTTTGTTACAAAATAGGAAGCCGATTCTAGATGTAATCCGCCGCAATTGTTGCAACCCCTATTACAGTCTGTTCAACCTCTCTTTCGTATCATCCAAGATCCCTAAAGATTGGAAAGCTGCCGCGGTCATCCCCCTCTTCAAAGGGGGTGACACTCTAGACCCCAATTGTTATAGACATATTTCCATCCCTCCCTGCCTTTCTAAAGTCTTCGAAAGCCAAGTTAATAAACAGATCACTGACCATTTCGAATCCCACCTTACCTTCTCTGCTATGCAACCCGGTTTCCGAGCTGGTCATGGGTGCACCTCAGCCACGCTCAAGGTCCTAAACGGTATCATAACCGCCATCGATAAAAGACAGCACTGTGCAGCTGTCTTCATCGACCTGGCCAAGGCTTTCGACTCTGTCAATCAACGTATTCTTATCGGCAGACTCAATGGCCTTGGTTTCTCAAATTACTGCCTCGCCTGCTTCACCAATCACTTCGCAGACAGAGTTCAGTGTGTCAAATCGGAGGGCCTGTTGTCCGGACCTCTGGTAGTCTCTATGGGGGTGCCACAGGGTTCAATTCTCGGGCCAACTTTTTTCTCTGTATCTATCAACAATGTCGCTATTGCTGCGGGTGATTCCCTGATCCACCTCTACGCAGACGACACCATTCTGTATACATCTGGCCCTTCTTTGGACAATGTGTTAACTAAGCTCCAAACAAGCTTCATTGCCATACAACACTCCTTCCGTGGCCTCCAACTGCACTTAAACGCTAGTAAAACCAAATGCATGCTTTTCAACTGTTCGCTGCCCGCACCCGCCCGACTAGCATCACTACTCTGGACGGTTCTGACCTAGAATATGTGGACCACTACAAATACCTCGGTGTCTGGCTAGACTGTAAACTCTCCTTCCAGACTCATATCAAACATCTCCAATTCAAAATCAAATCTACAATTGGCTTTCTATTTCGCAACAAAGCCTCCTTCACTCATGCCGCCAAACTTACCCTAGTAAAACTGACTATCCTACCAATCCTCGACTTCGGCGATGTCATCTACAAAATAGCTTCCAATACTCTACTCAGCAAACTGGATGCAGTCTATCACAGTGCCATTTGTTTTGTCACCAAAGCCCTTTATACCACCCACCACTGCAACCTGTATGCTCTAGTCGGCTGGCCCTCGCTACATATTCATCGCCAGACCCACTGGCTCCAGGTCATCTATAAGTCTCTGCTAGGTAAAGCTCCGCCTTATATCAGCTCACTGGTCACGATAACAACACTCCCCCGTAGCACGCGCAGGGGCAAAAATCTGATATCAACTTTGGAGGGGACAATTACATGACATTTTCTCAAGAGCAATTCCTGAGGGGGACACCAAAAGTGGTGCTGTAACACATAGCCCACGTTGTAATATGGTAAATGTATATTGAGGAACCAAAGAAATAAGGTGTTTGCCGTACTCCTAACTACCGGTACCCAAAACTACACAACTAATCACAACAGCAATACCATTGCCTTTAACAAATCTTAGTTCAGTCACCAGTTTAAGTTGAGAGTGGGGGTATCCATGGCATTTTCCAATTATGTTCCTATTTTACAAGTAAAAAAATGTAGAACCTTTCATAATGTTGCCAAACAAAGACTCAAAAAACTTACCTGAGACTCCCTGTCTCTGCCAGTCTGTCCCTGCATATCTGTCCCCAACTCTGCTGTCTGTGTGCCATCTGTTGCCTGCTCTGCCTAATGACATCATTGTGAAACATTTCCATTAGCATTTCACTTCTTTCTTATGAACATTTTATCAACTAGTCTGAGATATTTGGCTACTAGGGTTCTTACTTTGCGTTTTGGTGTACTGAAAAATACTCTGATGTCCGTCTTATCTGCCATTTTTCTACCTGACTGGTTGGCTGGCTACACACACACAGTGTGTAGGTTATTTACAGTAGGAGATGGGCTTCTATCATCTTATCTTCTATCATTCAATATGGGCTTCGATCTAAAAGGTAGCTAGCAAATGTGAAACGGATTGCAGTGACAAGAGTTGACAGCTGTATGAGTTCACCATTTACACAACATATTCTGCAACCTTTTGTAATTTTAATAGTTTGTTTCATATTGGCTGGCTTCCAACAATAGCTGAATTTGCAAAGCTAGCGAGCACAAATTCCGTTTCAGTGGTGTTTGCTATAATCTTTGCTACCCGGGTTAAATACATTTACATTTACATTTAAGTCATTTAGCAGACGCTCTTATCCAGAGCGACTTACAAATTGGTGCATTCACCTTAAGATATCCAGTGGAAAAACCATTTTACAATAGTGCATCTAAATCTTTTGGGGGGGGGGGGGGGGGTAGAAGGATTACTTTATCCTATCCCAGGTATTCCTTAAAGAGGTGGGGTTTCAGGTGTCTCCGGAAGGTGGTGATTGACTCCGCTGTCCTGGCGTCGTGAGGGAGCTTGTTCCACCATTGGGGTGCCAGAGCAGCGAACAGTTTTGACTGGGCTGAGCGGGAGCTGTGCTTCCTCAGAGGTAGGGAGGCGAGCAGGCCAGAGGTGGATGAACGCAGTGCCCTTGTTTGGGTGTAGGGCCTGATCAGAGCCTGAAGGTACGGAGGTGCCGTTCCCCTCACAGCTCCGTAGGCAAGCACCATGGACTTGTAGCGGATGCGAGCTTCAACTGGAAGCCAGTGGAGAGAGCGGAGGAGCGGGGTGACGTGAGAGAACTTGGGAAGGTTGAACACCAGACGGGCTGCGGCGTTCTGGATGAGTTGTAGGGGTTTAATGGAAATAAAATAAATACATAAAAGTTCCCTTGCGACAATTTAGCTTTTGCAACGAGACCATTAAATATATTTAAGACAATGGTAGAAGAGAGTGTAGTTCTGTTCAGTTTATCGCTAACCTTATCACAGGGACTTTGAAGCACTAACTTACATGCATGCTGATCTTGGAATAAATTGACGATAGCAAAGATTCCATCTTTGACGACGCCACATAAATGGAATAGGTACTAGCTAGCTTAATGGTTAATATTTGCGCGCTAGCTCTGCAAATTCAGCTAGTGTGTGTGTGTGAACCCTGGCGCGATTGACTGGATGAACCTCCCGTCAGTTACGTGCATTGAGTGCCTTTCAGACAGTGGATACGAACCCTCTGTTACCTTGCCAACTAAGGAACAGGCAGTGGATCAAACCATTGTGAGGCAAATGGTGGCGGGTCGCAAACTTTTGAAACTTAAAAGCGCGCTATTAAGTGTCTATAATCAGCACAATTGCTTTCATTGCGTATTATTCATATTATTTAAATTACATAGTTATGTTTACAGTGATATATTGGGGGGGACAAATCATATTTTTCCCAGGATGGGGGGGTTGAGGCCCCCCCGTCCCCCCTGGGATTTCCGCCCCTGAGCACGCGCTCCAGCAGGTATATCTCACTGGTCATCCCCAAAGCCAGCACCTCCTTTGGGCGCCTTTCCTTCCAGTTCTCTGCTGCCAGTGACTGGGACGAATTGCAAAACTCGCTGAAGCTGGAGACTTATATTTCCCTCACTAACTTTAAACATCAGCTATCTGAGCAGCTAACCGATCGCTGCAGCTGTACATAGTCCATCTGTAAATAGCCCACCCAATCTACCTACCTCATCCCCATATTGTTTTTATTTACTTTTATGCTTTTTGCACACCAGTATCACTACTTGCACATCATCATCTGCTCATCTATCACTCCAGTGTTAATCTGCTAAATTGTAATTACTTTGCTACTATGGCCTATTTATTGCCTTACCTCCTCACACCATTTGCATACACTGTATATAGACTTGATTTTTTTTCTATTGTGTTATTGACTGTACGCTTGTTTATTACACGTGTAACTCTGTGTTGTTGTTTGTGTCGCACTGCTTTGCTTTATCTTGGCCAGGTCGCTGTTGTAAATGAGAACTTGTTCTCAACTAGCTTACCTGGTTAAATAAAGGTGAAATAAAATTTAAAATCAATACAAAGTAACACACACACACACACATATCACGCAAACACACACTGTAGGAGAGAAGAGACAAGGTTACAGCACACACACACACACACACACACACAGACACACACACACACACACACACACACACACACAGAGAAATAGACAGAGAGACACACACCAGTCATTGACATCCTCCGATGCAAGAGAGAGCACAGGGTTCCACCCAAAGGGGGGTTCAATGAGTTAGCACACACTCACTCACACAAGCACGTACACACACTCACTCACACTCACACACAAGCACATACACACACTCACACTCACACACAAGCACGTCCACACACACTCACACATACACACACGCTACTCTTGCATATACAGGATTCACATATAGAGAGTAATATAGACCATGTCCACATTGACAGGTATGCATCTAAAGGCATGCAGGCACGCACGTACACTCACACAACAAACACACACACACCAAACACACACACACCAAACACACACTCACATAAAAAATCCAAACACACACACACACCCACACGCCAACCACACCAAACACACACTCACATAAAACAAACACACACACAGACAGGGGCAGACTGTGAGTGTTCAGTGTGGTCTGTGGGGAGAACAGCAAACAAATGCCACCCCAGAGCAAACATCCAATCAGAGACAACATGCAGCTCAGGTCTGGATAGGACCATGACTCAGCTAGACTAGACCATGGGACATGATATTAACACTGACCATGGGACATGATATTAACACTGACCATGGGACATGATATTAACACTGTTTTATAAATTCACATCTACAGTAAAAAAGGAAATGTATCACCGTGCATTTAAAGTTATGAGAAACATTTTATGTTAAGATTAAGAATTGTAAACCATCGCAACACTAGTTTATTACTTTATTCCTAATCCCAAAACTTTTTTTAGAAAGTAGAAAGTTTAAAGTAGTTTAGAGCTAATAATATATATCAATTTAAAAGTGATAGTGCCGCAATTTAACATATTTATATATTTATTTCCTGGCCTTGTCTATAGACTGCTTTCAAGATGAGGAAACAAAAATTGAAAAAAATATATCTCTGAACTATCCCCGTAAATGACTTAATAACATGTTCTGCATTGTAGTGTAGAGAGAAGCAGCTTGTCGTTTACCTGTCCAGAGTAGAGAACAAAAGAGCAGTGCTGTTGTGGAGGAATCCATGTTGCACAAAACTATCCCTCTCGCCTGTCCTACAACCCCTCTCTCTCTCCCCCATCTCTCTCTCTAACACTCCCCCTCTCTGCCTCTCTCTTTAACACTCCCTCTCTCACTCTCTCTCTCTCTCTCCCTCTCCCTCTCCGGTCTTCAGTCTCCTGCTGTGTGTTGTCTCCCAGTCTCTCTTCCTCTCCTCCCCCTCTCTCCCTCCTTACTTATTTGTGTGTTTAGCTTACGCACGCAGGCAGACAGGCAGACAGGCAGACAGGCAGACAGGCAGACAGACAGTTTCAGGATATTAGCTCAGAAACAGACAAGAAATGTCTGCCTGCCCCCCCCACCCCATCGAACCAGCCTAGAAAAATCATCCTAGAACCAGCCCATAAATATAGTCCTAGAACCAGCCTAGAAGTGTCATCATAGAACCAGCCCAGAAATATAATTCTAGAACCAACCCATGACTATCATCCTAGAACGAGCCAAGAAATGTAATTCTATAACCAGCCCATAAAAATCATTCTAAAGCCAGCCTATGAATATCATCCTAGAAACAGTCCATAAATATCATTCTAGAACCAGCCCATAAATATCATCCTAGATTCAGCCCAAAAATATCATCCTAGAACCAGCCCAGAAATATCATCCTAGAACCAGGCCATAAATATCATCCTAGATTCAGCCCATAAATATCATCCTAGAACCAGCCCATAAATATCATCCTAGAACCAGCCCAGAAATATCATCCTAGAACCAGCACAGAAATATCACTCTAGAACCAGCCCCCAAATATCCCTCTAGAACCAGCCCAGAAATATCATCCTAGAAACAACCCAGAAATATCATCCTAGAACCAGCCTAAAAATGTCATCCTAGAACCAGACCATAAATATCATTCTAAAACCATCTCAGAAATGTCATCCTAGAGCCAGCCAATAAATATCACCATAGAACCAGCCCAGAAATATTATCCTAGAACCAACCCAGAAAAATCACCATAGAACCAGCCCAGAAATGTCATCCTAGAACCAGCCCATAAATATCATCCTAGAACCAGCCCAGAAATATCACCCTAGAACCAGCCCAGAAATGTAATCCTAGAACCAGCCCAGAAATGTCATTCTAGAACCAGCCAAGAAATGTCATCCTAGAACCAGCCCAGAAATGTCATCCTAGAACCAGCCCAGAAATATCCCCCTAGAACCAGCCCAGAAATGTCATCCTAGAACCAGCCAAGAAATGTCATTCTAGAACCAGCCCAGAAATGTAATCTTAGAACCAGCCCAGAAATGTCATCCTAGAACCAGCCCAGAAATGTCATCCTAGAACCAACTCAGAAATGTCATCCTACAACCAGCCCAGAAATGTCATCCTAGAACCAACCCAGAAATGTTATCCTAGAACCAACCCAGAAATGTCATCCTAGAACCAGCCCAGAAATGTCATCCTAGAACCAACCCAGAAATGTCATCCTAGAACCAGCCCAGAAATGTCATCCTAGAACCAACCCAGAAATATCATCCTAGAACCAGCCCAGAAATATCACCCTAGAACCAACCCAGAAATGTCATCCTAGAACCAGCCCAGAAATGTCATCCTAGAACCAACCCAGAAATGTCATCCTAGAACCAGCCCTGCTGTTGGATATTTACTCAGATAGGTCACATTATAATGTACTGGATTGTAGCCTTGAAGTTTTCACTCGTTACTATGTTATGAATTAATAACATATATTTTTAAGTATTCTTCATGTTAAATTAATTCAATGACGCCACAAAAGGAGTCTGAATTTTGTATCGTTACAAATACAACCTGTGAGTCAACTGGAAACAAAAAGAACAAGATCATATCAGAGATGTTGTATTGACTTCCTCGCTAGATAAGAACAGCTTCTCTCTCACCTATTTTGGTGTCAGTTTGTCCTCTAGAGGGCGACGCACTACTAGAGACCAATAGGGAGAGACGCCCCTGGCTGCAGTGTGCAGTTCGGGGCCGGGCTCATTGTGGGCGGAGTCAAACGCGTTTAACCCGAACCCTTCAAGGTCACCCAAGTTGAGGTAAACGTCGGAGGTATCAACGTCAACGAAAGTGAATCTTAATGGAACCTAACCTACATGGATAAAAATATAAACCATGGAAGTAAGTGAGACTGTCATTATGCATAATGTACTTTGTAATATTCATGTTATACCAGTGCAGTGGTTTATTTTTAAATGACCAATTACCGCGCCGATGTTGGCATAGCATTAATTAGCACCCATTTGCACGTGAGCTAGCTAATTGCTCACAATGAGGGAATCATAATTGGAAAAATGTGCCTGCTTGAGCAGTACAGCTAAGTTTACATGTACAGTTATGTAATCGGTTTCATCGTTGATTTTCTGTGTTTCTTCAATGTATGCCTTGTTGTGTTTGGCTGATTCTAAATGTGTATCATTTATGCCGACGGCCATTCTCTAAGTTACACATAGCGAGTCACACAGCCTTCACATAGTATATACAATAATGAAATCACCTGGTCCCAACATACATGGCAAGTCAAGAAAAGTCATTTTTAACTTGTCCACCCTGCAAACTGAAGTTATATAAGAAAAACTTCAAAACACATTTACCGAAGAAAGCATACACATTGCTTTGAAACGGTGTACAAGGAAATATTTTTGGCATGCGAGTGCATTGATGTGAGAAATGGTGTGTTTGCAGTCGAAAATACATTTACTGGTCCAGCATCACCCATACATGTTGTGAAAAAAAACTTCGGCTAATTCAGTTCCAACTGTGTTTAAAACTGTTATGCATGCTGGAGTATAAAAAGCTGTTGAATTGTACTTTTTCTTTACTTTCACATACACCGTGTTCACAGAAACATTGCTCAGATCGTGTCCCCTGGACCTTGGAGGACTTTTGGTGTGGACGATGTTCAGGTCAGATATTCCTTTAAATTATTCCACTGAACTGTACCATTTGATTGTCATTCCTTAATTGAAAAGTGTACCTTGTTCACACCACAGGGCCTAGCAAAGCAAGGTTTCTCAAACAACTGTGGGGTGTTTGTTTTGATGGTAAGATGCTGGCTATTCAGTATATTATATTAGTCCTATTTTCTGTTATAACATATGAAAATGTATTATTATTTCTGTGCTTGCAGCATGCAAAGCACACTATTGTTATTGCTTGTACTTTTTCTTGTTTATTATTCTTGACACTTTTTGGGACCTATTTCCTACAGTTTTTACACTACATACACTTTTCATACATCAAACTCCTGCAGAGCTGGACGCTGATGTGACATGCTGTGACTTCTACATCCTGAAATATATTCCTGGTGGAATTATTATTATTATTATTATTATCATAGCTATCAAACTAAACAACCTACTCTTTCTTAACTTACAGCACGCCCTGTACATTGCAATGGAAGCACAGTGTGATTTCACTGAGTTATGTATAAATGATGATATTCTCATCACTAGTGGATATAATGTTTTTTGGGATACCCATCCGATTGTGTGATTTTCTTTTTCAAAGGAAAACATGCAGCACATTAGGCGTTGGTGGTGTCTAGTTCTCCTGCAGAACTTTCCCATGCCGTAAGTCTTGAACATTATTAAAACTTTTAATTTGCGTCCTTAAAATCACTTGTTTCACTGTAGCCAGACTGACCTGAATATATTTTCACATGGTATGTAATGTATGTCATTCACTCACTAAGGTCTGAAGAAGAGAGGTTGAAAGATCGAAACAAAACGCATTACAGGTAGGTGTCATGAGTGGTATGGTTTTAAACCACTGTTTAAAGACTTAACCCCCCTCTCTCCAATTTATTTCAGGATGATGTAAAAGACCCCCTCCCCCATGAAGTCACAGCATGTCACATCAGCATCCAGCTCTGCAGGATCAGGTACTGTATAGGCTACTAGCTAAAGTAAGGTGCATTCTTCTACACACCCCTAGACGTTCCCTTACATTACTTAATGACCACAATCTGTTTTTTTTCTAGACGATACTGAAAACAAAATGCACGGCAAACTGAGAGCTGTGAACTGGGTATGTAGTCTACAGTCATGGCCAAAAGTTTTGAGAATGACACAAATATTCATTTTCACAAAGTTTGCTGCTTCAGTGTCTTTAGATATTTTTGTCAGATGTTACTATGGAATACTGAAGTATAATTACAAGCATTTCATAAGTGTCAAAGGCTTTTATTGACAATTACATGAAGTTGATGCAAAGAGTCAATATTTGCAGTGTTGAACTCTGCAATCCGCCTTGGCATGCTGTCAATTAACTTCTGGGCCACATCCTGACTGATGGCAGCCCATTCTTGCATAATCAATGCTTGGAGTTTGTCAGAATGTGTGGGATTTTGTTTGTCCACCCGCCTCTTGATTGACCCCAAGTTCTCAATGGGATTAAGGTCTGGGGAGTTTCCTGGCCATGGACCCAAAATATGTTTTGTTCCCCAAGCCACTTAGTTATCACTTTTGCCTTATGGCAAGGTGCTCCATCATGCTGGAAAAGGCATTGTTTGTCACCAAACTGTTCCTGGATGGTTGGGAGAAGTTGCTCTCAGAGGATGTGTTGGTACCATTCTTATTTATGGCTGTGTTCTTAGGCAAAATTGTGAGTGAGCTCACTCCCTTGGCTGAGAAGCAACCCCACACATGAATGGTCTCAGGATGCTTTACTGTTGGCATGACACAGGACTGATGGTAGCACTTACCTTGTCTTCTCTGGTCAAGCTTTTTTCAAGATGCCCCAAACAATCGGAAAGGGGATTCATCTGAGAAAATGACTTTACCCCAGTCCTCAGCAGTCCAATCCCTGTACCTTTTGCAGAATATCAGTCTGTCCCTGTTGTTTTTCCTGGAGAGAAGTGGCTTCTTTGCTGCCCTTCATGTCACCAGGCCATCCACCAAAAGTCTTTGCCTCACTGTGCGTGCAGATGCACTCACACCTGCCTGCTGCCATTCCTGAGCAAGCTCTATACTGGTGGTGCCCCGATCCCGCAGCTGAATCAACTTTAGGAGACGGTCCTGGCACTTGCTGGACTTTCTTGGGCACCCTGAAGCCTTCTTCACAACAATTGAACCGCTCTCCTTGAAGTTCTTGATGATCCCATGAATGGTTGATTTAGGTGCAATCTTACTGGCAGCAATATCCTTGCCTGTGAGGCCCTTTTTGTGCAAAGCAATGATGACCGCACGTGTTTCCTTGCAGGTAACCATGGTTGACAGAGGAAGAACAATGATTCCAAGCACCACCCTCCTTTTGAAGCTTCCAGTCTGTTATTTGAACTCAACCAGCATGACAGAGGGATCTCCAGCCTTGTCCTGGTCAACACTCACACCTGTGTTAACGAGATAATCACTGACATGATGTAAGCTGGTCCTATTGTGGCAGGGCTGAAATGCAGTGGAAATGTTTTTGGGGGATTCAGTTCATTTGCATGGTAAGAGGATCTTTGCAATTCATCTGATCACTCTTCATAACATTCTGAAGTATATGCAAATTGCCATCATACAAACTGAGGCAGCAGAGTTTGAAAATGTATATTTGTGTCATTCTCAAACCTTTAGCCACGACTGTACTGTGTGTAATGCTGGAGGATTGATGCATGGCAAGATATAATAGTTTTGATGACTTGAGTAGTTATAGATATTATTGAAAACCCCTTAAGTAATTGTGACTTTTGTTTGCATGGTGGTATTGTGAATGTGGGGTGTAATTTGTCTTGATCACCCAATGAGTAACTACTCTTAATATTTATTCTTCCTTTTTCTTCAAGGAAGCAGATGTTCTCCTAAGGGACACCCTAGAGGCAGCAAGGTGGTGCGAACACCAAACATTTAAAGGCACCGTTTCCCTCCCTAGTGTAATTTTTGATGGACGGGGAAGACCGCATTACAACCCTTAAAGAACTACGGTTGTAGGATGGCCCGGATGAAGAGGAAAATATTATCCTCAAGGAACCATTCATGTTACAGAGACATTATGAGATGTTCTATGAGGAGACAGTTGACAACAAGAAAATCACTCTTTGCCTCTTGAGGAGCAGGAGTGAAGCAATTTTTGAGGAGTGGTCAAGCCTTGTTTTTGTCTGCTGTGTTAATTGTTTCAATTTTTAATTGTGTTACGTTTAGTAAAGATGACGTAGAAGTCACCCGAGTCTCTGATCTCTTTACTGGAGCTGGTATAACTTAATGTACAAAGCACATTCAGCTTGTCAGAATGTCTATATGGTATAGTTTGTCTCCATTCTCATGAGGAAAGTAAATAGCATTATAAATCTGGATAGATAGTAACTGTATGTATGTATGTGCTCAATGAAATAATATAGTTAACATTTATCAACACAATTTTAACAGTACATAACATAACAAGTCTGTTGTTCACTGCAACAAAATCAGTAGCTTGTCTCAAATATAGCATGAAGTAAAAAGTGTTACAACACATCTGCTGGTACCACTTTATATAATAATACTTACGATCTCAAAAATGAAATATGTTTGTATGCAATGTGCGCCTTGCACAAACGTGTGTGTTTGTATTCTGTGTGTGACTGTCAAACCTCAGAGGGACAAAAAACAAAAACGCTGGGAGGGGTCAAACATTTGCCCACATTTAGCCCCACCCCAAATTGCACACTGCAGTCAGGGATACTTGAATAGGGAGGATGCACCATGGGATGGGCTGGGCTCTACTACTATAGACCAATAGGGAGGATGCACCATGGGATGGGCTGGGCTCTACTACTAGAGACCAATAGGGAGGATGCTCCATGGGATGGGCTGGGCTCTACTACTAGAGACCAATAGGGAGGATGCACCATGGGATGGGCTGGGCTCTACTACTATAGACCAATAGGGAGGATGCTCCATGGGATGGGCTGGGCTCTACTACTAGAGACCAATAGGGAGGATGCACCATGGGATGGGCTGGGCTCTACTACTATAGACCAATAGGGAGGATGCTCCATGGGCTGGGCTCTACTACTATAGACCAATAGGGAGGATGCACCATGGGATGGGCTGGGCTCTACTACTAGAGACCAATAGGGAGGATGCTCCATGGGATGGGCTGGGCTCTACTACTCGAGACCAATAGGGAGGATGCTCCATGGGATGGGCTGGGCTCTACTACTATAGACCAATAGGGAGGATGCTCCATGGGATGGGCTGGGCTCTACTACTATAGACCAATAGGGAGGATGCTCCATGGGATGGGCCGGGCTCTACTACTATAGACCAATAGGGAGGATGCTCCATGGGATGGGCTGGGCTCTACTACTATAGACCAATAGGGAGGATGCTCCATGGGATGGGCCGGGCTCTACTACTATAGACCAATAGGGAGGATGCTCCATGGGATGGGCCGGGCTCTACTACTATAGACCAATAGGGAGGATGCTCCATGGGATGGGCCGGGCTCTACTACTATAGACCAATAGGGAGGATGCTCCATGGGATGGGCCGGGCTCTACTACTATAGACCAATAGGGAGGATGCTCCATGGGATGGGCTGGGCTGCTGAATACTAAAGGAAACTGCAGCTCTCTGCTGTCAGGCTTCATTATTTTCCAGTCGGTTGGCTGCACCTGTAGTGTCTGAAAATGGACCCATCTAAGATAAGAAAATAGTTTGAAAGAACTGAGTATGCTGTTATATTGTGGATAAATATTATTGGTAAACATCCCTGGTAAAGTTTGTTGATACAGTTACGTAGGCTACATTGTATCTGTTTCATGTTCAGAGACAAGGAAGTTTGAGATTGACACGACCGACGGGATAAAATGGCTGGATTAATATTATAATTGCGATGAAATAACCTATGAATGCATAGCTAGTTTATACTTTTTTTAATTAACTTTACGATTTCAATCACATCTCCATCAATAGACCAAACACGACACCAGCGTTCTCAAGTTGTATCAAAATATTTTCTTTTTTGTCTGTGGTAAAGTTGTATTACAGGCCTCTACCTTCTTTGATATCAAGCAGCCAAGTGTGTGTCGGTGTATACATTTTCTTGTTTATACTTGTTATTGTTTTAGGCAAAGTATGAATCAGCACTTTCTAATGTGGTCCTTAATGGAAAAGACAGATAGGACACAGACTATGTGTATGTGCTTGTGTAGGAGCCAGTAGCTGCTTCTGAGAGGGAACAGATGCCAGCAGGGGCAGAGGACCAAACTCCCCAGAACCTCTTCTGGAATGTAAGTGGACATTGATTATATTAGTCTGATATTAAAAATATGTAGTCATTGGTGAGATTGAATATATGAGTCTACTGGTCTGGTGCTGGAGAGATAATCAACTTTAAAATCAGTGGAGTGACCCTTTAACATCTCTATCAGAATGTATAACATCATTCTCACTAACTGAGTGAAATGAGTGTAGAACAGTGAAGTGACCACAGCATGTGGTGGTGGTGTAGGGGAAGAGAACAGTGTGTGACTGTTTCCTGTGTCCAGGTTGACCCGGTCTGAGAAGAACCATCGTCGTCTGGAGACTGAAATCTCTAGGATGAAGGTGAAGCTGGATGTGCAGAAGGTAGGACTAGTGGCCATGTCTAAAGTCAATGTGAGCAAACCACATACAGTAGATCACAGTATTCTCTGAAGACACTGCAATCTAGCGTGTGTGTGTGTGTGTATAAAAGTTCCTAATGTAATTATTTCATGATGATATGAAAATGAGATATTAAGATCAGTAGAAATATTCTAGTATGTCTTAATATGAATATATTAATGTTCTTTATTTTATATCACTAGTCAGTTTTTCTATTCCGATTCCTTTTAGAGAATGTTGGATGTTCCAGCTCTGCTGCTGACCACTCTGATGGAGCTGAACCCAGATGAGTTGAATACATTTCAGTCTTACCTGACTAGTGGCCAGCTGCTTGGCTTTCCTCCTATCCCATGGATAGAGCTGGAGAACACTGGCAGACAGGACACAGTGTATCAGATGGTGAAGAGATACGGCCCTGGGAGAACTGTGAAGATCACACTGAACACAATGAGGAAGATGGACCTGGGTGATCTGGCAGAGAAGTTAGAGAGAGATCACACTAGAGATTACGTTAGAGGTAACGTAACAAGAATGTACATCAATCTATACATCACAGTTCAGTGTAGGTCTAATCAGAAAGAACATTCAACTGACTTCATAATAACATTCAGCAGGCCCCTCTTTTATGTCTATTCATGATGTATCCAGGTGACCCCATTATGATTAAACAACAATCCAACATTCATTACATTCCATACATGCAATCACCAATACAGTAGGGAAGATTTCACAAACAGATCATGACTGTATATATCTTCCTGAGCTTCCTAATCTGGAAGATGAGAGATCAGAGAAGTAGGATTGTAGACAAGAACCCTAACTGACTCTCTATCCCCCCTCCTGTCTTCCCCTCTATTTCCCATGTTTCTTCCCTCTTTCTCGGGTACTGCCACTTCCTCATACCTGTCCTTATTCCCACCCAGGACCCAAACTACCTTCTCCCCAGTGCGGTTACCCTCCATGTCCCCCCTTCTCTCCAGCTGCCCCTCCTTCATTCAACATCCCCGTCTCAGATGTTGTTGTCATTAACTTCTGCTGGTAACTCAGGACAGCTCAGCTCACAGGTAAGAGGACGGTTAGAGAAGTGTAGGATCACTTCTACCCTCATATGTTAAACACCTGTACTCACTGTCATAGTCAGTTCTACACTTCTACCCTCATATGTTAAACACCTGTACTCACTGTCATAGTCAGTTCTACAGTTCTACCCTCATGTTAAAACACCTGTACTCACTGTCATAGTCAGTTCTACAGTTCTACCCTCATATGTTAAACACCTGTACTCACTGTCATAGTCCGTTCTACAGTTCTACCCTCATATGTTACATCACCTGTACTCACTGTCATAGTCAGTTCTACAGTATGAAATGATACAGTACACACAGTATAGATAATTAACTAATCTCTCATGTAACTATGAGTGGTAGAGGTCAGGCTGCATCCCTACACACAGGAAGAAAGAGAGACAGACAAACCGGCCAGTTGAACATAATTACATAAAAAGGCCAGAGGGGATGTGGTATATGGCCAATATACCATGGCTAAGGGCTGTTCTTAGGCACAATACAATACAGAGTAAACAGCCTGCATACAACCCTTAGACGTGGTATATTGGCCTTATACCACAAACCCCAGAGGTGCCTTGCTGCTATTATAAACTGGTTACCAGCATAATTAGAAAAGTAAAAATGTATGTTTTTGACATACCTGTGATATACTGTACCACGGCTGTCAGCCAATCAGCATTCAGGGCTCGAACCACCCCTTTGTAATTCAAAATATTTGTTCACTATATATTGTTTTTACATTGTAGTGGGTTCCTGAGGACTTTGAACAAGTAATCTATGATCAGGACGACAATGGAACATACCTGTAACTTGGCCTTCTCTTACTTGTTTTTACATTTATAGTTTTCCATTTATGAAAGGATAATAGATATATGTAAATGTAACTTATTTAACTTTAAGAATGTGAAGTCTTACAGAACAGGTCATGCCATTTGTCATTTTAAAAGAAAAACCCACACACCGCTCTTGCCAGTATCACTTATTTAAGATCTAATTAAATAAAGGTGAATTTTTTGTATTTTTTTTTTTGTATAAAAAAAATTGTAAGAGCAATACAATTGATGAATACAAATGTTCTGATATAAACTGTTAGGTTCTGAATAACAGGAAGGAACGGACTATATAAGCTCCACCAAGCTTATTCGCCCAATGGGTCAGACAGCTGCACAAGACAAAGACATGTTCCAACCAACACATACAGTTGAAGTCGGAAGTTTACATACAATTAGTGTAATGATGGAGTCATTAAAACTCGTTTTTCAACCACTCCACAAATTTCTTGTTAACAAACTATAGTTTTGGCAAGTCAGTTAGGACATCTACTTTGTGCATGACACACATTTTTCCAACAATTGTTTACAGACAGATTATTTCACTTATAATTCACTGTATCACAATTCCAGTGGGTCAGAAGTTTACATACACTAAGTTGACTGTGCCTTTTAACAGCTTGGAAAATTACAGAAAATGATGTCATGGCTTTAGAAGCTTCTGATAGGCTATTTGACATAATTTGAGTCAATTGGAGGTGTACCTGTGGATGTATTTCAAGGCCTACCTTCAAACTCAATGCCACTTTGTTTGACATCATGGGAAAATAAAAAGAAATCAGCCAAGTCCTCAGAAAAAAATGTAGACTTCAACAAGTCTGGTTCATCCTTGGGAGCAATTTCCAAATGCCTGAAGGTACCACGTTCATCTGTACAAACAATAGTACGCAAGTATAAACACCATGGGACCACGCAGCCGTCATACCGCTCTGGAAGGAGACGTGTTCTGTCTCCTACAGAAGAAAGTACAAATCAATCAATCTCAAAACAACAGTAAAGGACCATTTAAAATAATATATATATTATTTAACTTGGCAAGTCAGTTAAGAACAAATTCTTATTTTCAATGACAGCCTAGGAACAGTGGGATAATTGCCTTGTTCAGGGGCAGAACAACTGATTTTTTTACCTTGTCAGCTCGGGGATTTGATCTTGCAACCTTTTGGTTACTAGTCCAACGCTCTAACAACTAGGCTACCCACCACCCCACCTTGTGAAGATGCTGGAGGAAACGGGTACAAAAGTATCTATATCCACAGTAAAACAAGTCCTATATCAACATAACCTGAAAGGCCGCTCAGCAAGGAGAAGACACTGCTCCAAAACCACCATAAAAAAAAGCCAGACTACGGTTTGCAACTGCACATGGGGACAAAGATCGTACTTTTTGGAGAAATGCCTTCTGGTCTAATTAAACAAAAATAGAACTGTTTGGTCATAATGACCATCGTTCTGTTTGGCGGAAAAAGGGGGAGGCTTGCAAGCCAAAGAACACCATCCCAACCGTGGCAGCATCATGTTGTGGGGGTGCTTTGCTGTAGGAGGGACTGGTGCACTTCACAAAATGGATGGCATCATGAGGATGGAAACTTATGTGGATATATTGAAGCAACATCTCAGACATCAGTCAGGAAGTTAAAGCTTGGTCGCAAATGGGTCTTCCAAATGGACAATGACCCCAAGCATACTTCCAAAGTTGTGGCAAAATGGCTTAAGGACAACAAAGTCTAGGTATTGGAGTGGCCATCACAAAGCCCTGACCTCAATCCTATAGAACATTTGTGGGCAGAACTGAAAAAGCGTGTGTGAGAAAGAGGCCTACAAACCTGACTCAGTTACACCAGCTCGGTCAGGAGGAATGGGCCAAAATTCACCCAACTTATTGTGGGAAGCTTGTGGAAGGCTTCCCGAAACGTTTGACACAAGTTAAACAATTTAAAGGCAATGCTGCCAAATACTAATTGAGTGTATGTAATCTGGGAATGTAATGAAATAAATAAAAACTGAAATTATTCATTCTCTCTACTATTATTCTGACATTTCACATTCTTAAAATAAAGTGTTGATCCTAACTGACCTAAGACAGGGAATTTTTACTATGATTAAACGTCAGGAATTGTGAAAAACTGAGTTTAAATGTATTTGGCTAAGGTGTATGTAAACTTCCGACTTCAATTTTGTATTTATTTTTATAAATCTACAATACAACACATTACACACTACTCTACCACAACATATCTACAATACAACACATTATTACACACTACTCTACCATAACATATCTACAACACAAAATCAATTATGCAGAAAAACAAAAATCTATTTTTGGTTTGCTGTACAAGACAGTGTGTGTGTGTGTGTGTTTGTTTGTGAGTTTGAGTAAGTGAGAGGAGTTCTTGTTTGCATTCCAAGTGGCACCCTATTCCCTTCCAAATGGCACCCTATTCCCTTCCAAATGGAACCCTATTCCCTTTTTAATTGCAACCCATTCCCTTATAACTTATTTAATTTACATTTAATTTAACCTTTATTTAACTAGATGGCACCCGATTCCCTTATAAATGGCACCCCATTCCCTTTAAATGGCACCTTACTATCTTATAAATGGAACCCTATTCCCTCATAAATGACACCCCATTCCCTCATAAATGACACCCCATTCCCTTATAAATGGCGCCCCATTCCCTTATAAATGGCGCCCCATTCCCTTATAAATGGCGCCCCATTCCCTTAGAAATGGCGCCCCATTCCCTTATAAATGGCGCCCCATTCCCTTAGAAATGGCGCCCCATTCCCTTAGAAATGGCGCCCCATTCCCTTATAAATGGCGCCCCATTCCCTTAGAAATGGCGCCCCATTCCCTTATAAATGGCGCCCCATTCCCTTAGAAATGGCGCCCCATTCCCTTATAAATGGCACCCCATTCCCTTATAAATGGCACCCCATTCCCTTATGAATGGGACCCCATTCCCTTATAAATGGCGCCCCATTCCCTTATAAATGGCACCATATTAAATTATGAATGTCACCATATTAACTTATGAATAGCACCCCATTCCCTTCTAAATGGCACCATATTCCCTTCTAAATGCATCCTATTCCATTATAAATGGCACCCTATTTCCTTATAAATGGCACCCTATTCCCTTATAAATGGCACCTGTCGTGGAAATATTGGATCAAATATTTCTCACGTACCGGAGCTTGTAAATTCAAGTAGACTTTATTCCATAAGTAACAGAAGCCGAGCAATTCCATGAACAATTGAACTCTCCAGTTTCAGACCTCAGCTTTTATACATTTTCACTCTTACATAGCATACATGGTCACTCCTCTCTATGTAAATGATTAACACCCCTTGGCCTCACGTCACCATTATCTTTTTGTCTCATATCTGGCTTGTCAACGCCCACTTCTGACTTTTAATGCTCATCTTAGATTATATTGGTGGCGTCACCACAATACATAATACATTCATTACATATTTAAGTTCCCAATATAAGTGCATTTCCAATAATACTTGATTAATACAAACATGTCTTCTCAGTACATGTACATGTCTTGTGGTGCCTATATTGATTAGCCAGAGTACATGTTCAAGTCCCTTAATAAGTTCAGGCCTATGTTGCCTATGAATGATTAACCCATGTGCGTTTCCAACAGCAGCCCTCACAAGATCAGATATGGCCCAGAACGGTCATATCCATGTTGGCTAAGCCTGGCCAAAGTGCACAGATTCTGCTTACCTTCTGTTTCTATATGTCCGAGGTTGACTCTATATTGAACCATATCTGTACACTCCCATGTACCTAGCCTTCATTCTACTGACATGTCTAATGATTAACCCCATATTGATTATGCTCACTACGTCTGAGAAAACAGTGTAGATACTGGAAAATCCCCATATGTCATGGAAATTCTCCAACATACCCAATTCCATTATAAATCGCACCCCGTTCCCTTACAAATGGCACCCTGTTCCCTTACAAATGGCACCCTGTTCCCTTACAAATGGCACCCCGTTCCCTTACAAATGGCACCCCGTTCCCTTACAAATGGCACCCCGTTCCCTTACAAATGGCACCCCGTTCCCTTACAAATGGCACCCTGTTCCCGTTGTAGGACTCTATTTTTAACCACAGCACATCAGGAAAACAGGAAAGGAAATAGGATGCCATTTGAGACGTACACACCTGTGTTTCCTGATTCATCAAAATAATTGCTGATACAGTCACTCTGTTCTCATTGACAGTAAAGCAGAGTTGAAGTTCACCAGTCCAACATAGACTCTGAGAACAGCAAGGTTAACTTCTGTTACCAGCAAGGTAAGAATCTTTATTTTATAAAACTCTCCATTCATATGCACCTCACTAAAGATAAGTTATGAGCTATAATAGAATGTCTTGACTGCTATATAATTGAAACATTGAGTTATTTTATTCTATAAAAAGTTATTTTTAAATGTACATTATTTTTATTAGAATGTTGAAAAGAATTCAAAACTAATGCACTCCCCAGAAATATCTGTTAGATACAACTGGAAGTATTTGTATTTATTCTGGATCCCCATTAGTTCCTGTCAAGGCAGCAGCTACTCTTCCTGGGGTCCAATCATGATTACACAACTACATACAATAAAACAGTACTTCACACAACACATTATTACACACTACTCTACCACAACATATCTACAATACATTATTACACACTACTCTACCACAACATATCTACAATACATTATTACACACTACTCTACCACAACATATCTACAATACAACACATTATTACACACTACTCTACCACAACATATCTACAATACAACACATTACACACTACTCTACCACTACATATCTACAATACAACACATTATTACACACTACTCTACCACAACATATCTACAATACATTATTACACACTACTCTACCACAACATATCTACAATACATCACATTATTACACACTACTCTACCACAACATATATACAATACATTATTACACACTACTCTACCACAACATATCTACAATACATCACATTATTACACACTACTCTACCACAACATATCTACAATACATTATTACACACTACTCTACCACTACATATCTACAATACATTATTACACACTACTCTACCACTACATATCTACAATACATTATTACACACTACTCTACCACTACATATCTTAAAATACATTATTACACACTACTCTACCACAACATATCTACAATACATCACATTATTACGCACTACTCTACCACAACATATCTACAATACAACACATTATTACACACTACTCTACCATATCTACAATACAACACATTATTACACACTACTCTACCACAACATATCTTAAAATACATTATTACACACTACTCTACCACAACATATATACAATACAACACATTATTACACACTACTCTACCACAACATATCTACAATACAACACATTATTACACACTACTCTACCATATCTACAATACAACACATTATTACACACTACTCTACCACAACATATATACAATACAACACATTATTACACACTACTCTACCACAACATATCTACAATACAACACATTATTACACACTACTCTACCACAACATATCTACAATACATTATTACACACTACTCTACCACAACATATCTACAATACATTACACACTACTCTACCACTACATATCTACAATACATTACACACTACTCTACCACTACATATCTACAATACATTATTACACACTACTCTACCACAACATATCTACAATACATTATTACACACTACTCTACCACAACATATCTACAATACATTACACACTACTCTACCACTACATATCTACAATACATTACACACTACTCTACCACTACATATATACAATACAACACATTACACACTACTCTACCACAACATATCTACAATACAACACATTACACACTACTCTACCACAACATATCTACAATACAACACATTACACACTACTCTACCACAACATATCTACAATACAACACATTACACACTACTCTACCACTACATATCTACAATACAACACATTATTACACACTACTCTACCACTACATATATACAATACAACACATTATTACACACTACTCTACCACAACATATCCACAATACAAAATCAATAATACAGAAAATAAAATGTGTGCCTACAGTGTGTTACTGTGTGTTAGCATGTGTATGTTAAAATGTGTGTGAATGTGTGTCTGTTTCTTTACAGTCCATGTTGTTCCGTAAGATGTAATTATATCTGTTTTTTAACTGCTTGACTGAATTACATGATGTGGAAAGGATTTCCATGTAGTCACAGCTCTATGTAGTACTGTGTGTTTCCTGTAGTCTGTTCTGGACTTGGGGACTGTGAAGAGACCTCTGGTGGCATGTCTTGTGGGGTAGAGTATGTATGGGTGTCTGAGCTGTGAGCTCGTCGCTAGGTAGTAGAGGTAGTTAGAGAATCAGATAGCAGAGAGTAGATACAATAGGTAGTAGAGTTAGTTAGAGATAAAGGAGATTCAGAGAGGAGTCAGCAATTCAGAGAGGAGACAACAATAGGTAGTAGAGCTAGTTAGAGATAAAGGAGATAGCGATTCAGAGAGGAGATACAATAGGTAATAGAGCTAGTTAGAGATAAAGAGGAGATACAATAGGTAGTGGAGCTAGTTAGAGATGAAGCAATAAAGTAAACAAGGCTAAGGTCAACACCTTCCGCCAGAGAGGTGTGTGTGTGTGTGTGTGTGTGTGTGTGTGTGTGTGTGTGTGTGTGTGTGTGTGTGTGTGTGTGTGTGTGTGTGTGTGTGTGCATCATGCATTTTGATTCATCATGATGGTGTGGCCAGTGACACTTTACTTCTTTCGAAAAAAAGTCTTAACGTTGAGATTTTTCCCATGATTTTCCTCCACAGTAACATGCACACCAGTATAACTACACATACACACCCACATGTTTCTCTGAAACCCCTCGGTTCTTGTTCAAGTACCACATCCTCTTGTTTTGAGATCCTATAGCTACGCTGAAAGTCATAGCCCACCTACACACACAGTCACACACACACACACTCACACAGTCTTGCACAATAAACCTTGTGGGGACACAATTCATTCCCATTCAAAATGCTATTTTCCTTACCCTAAACCTAACCTTAATCCAAACCGTAAACATAATTCTAACCCCAACACTAATTCTAACCTTAGCCCTAAACCACCTAGAAATATAATTTGACCTTGTGGGGACTAACAAAATGTCCGGTCAAATGTTTGTTAAACACGTCCACACACACGTCCACACACACACGTTTAGACCAGCGGTTGAGGGTGTCACTACCTGCAGTTTGATGCAATGTTAAAGCTGACTGAATAGTTGAAAGATCTGAGATCATTCTTTGTCTTCACCTCCAACTAACCAGAGTTTCAGTAAACCAGCTGATAAACTACAGAACACAGCTTTCCTAAGAACATCCACAAAGAAGAAAGAAGGAAAATGGCAAATTGGACTGGTAAGAACGTTGCCTCTATTCACACATCTTTCAATGAGAAATGTATACTTCTGAAGTGAGACAGATCTAGTTGCCAAAATCAGCAGCAATACCATAAAGATGAAACAGAAATAACATTGAAACATGCTCACTAATGCAGAAACAATTAATAACTTCCACGGTAGAATGGCAAAGAAAATAAGATTATCTTGTTGTTTCCATGCCTGTCCTTACTGAGTTTAAATAACTGGGCCACAATATGTCAGAATTATAGAACTTCCCTATGTAACTGATGTTGTTGTACTCAAGGAAGGGAAGCAAGTTCACTGCAGTATAGTCATTCAATATTTCATTAATTTAACTTTGTTCTTGTCAGTTCGTTCTTGTACTTTTATGCTGGTCTACATTGTCATAGATTTCCCCAAATCATGTCTCTGATTTACATTCTAATTCCTCAAATAAAAGTTCCATCGATTAATAACGATGATGTAACAAGAAAATAATATCAGTTGACACTAATATATAATATTTCTTGGAACTTTTGAGTCAAGGATATGTTTGTTTTATTTAGATTGTGAGAGATTAGTAGTAACCACCAGTCAGGACTATATGGCAGAGTGGCTAGACGGAAGCCACTCCACAGTAAAAGGCACATGACAGCCCTCTTAGAGTTTGCCAAAAGGCACCTAAGGGAATGTCAGAACATAAGAAACAACATTCTCTGGTCTGATGAAGCCAAGATTTGGCTCTTTGGCCTGAATGCCAAGCATCACGTCTGGAGGAAACCTGGAACCATCCCTACGGTGAAGCATGGTGGTGGCAGCATGCTGTGGGGATGTTTTTCAGTGGCAGGGATTGGGAGACTAGTTAGGATGGAGGGAAAGATGAACGGAGCAAAGTACAGAGAGATCCTTGATGAAAACCTGCTCCAGAGAGCTCAGGATCTCAGACTGGGAAGAAGGTTCACCCTCCAACAGGACAACGACAATAAGCACACAGCCAAGACAATGCACGAGAGGCTTCAGGACAAGTCTCTGAATATCCTTGAGTGGCCCAGTCAGAGCCCGGACTTGAACCTGATCGAACATCTCTAAAAAAATAGCTGTCCAGCGACACTCCCCATCCAACCTGACAGAGCTTGAGAGTGTCTGCAGAGAAGAATGGGGAAAAACAAAAAAAATACAGATGTTCCAAGCTTGTAGCGTCATACCCAAGAAGACTAGAGGCTGTAATCGCTGCCAAATGTGCTTCAAGAAAGTACTGAGTAAAGGGTCTGAATACTTCTGCAAACATTTTTAAAAACCTGTTTTTGCTTTGTCACTATGGGGTATAGTTTGTAGATTGAGGTAAAAAAAAGTTTAATCCATTTTAGAATAAGGATGTAACGAAAATTTTCTGGGAAAAAGTTAAGGGGTCTGAACACTTCCCAAATGCACTGTATATAACCACTTTTTTATGATGTTCATGGTTGTCAAATGAAATAATTTATTGAGGAGCATGTGTAATCAAGGTCTCTTTTTATCCACGGATGCACTACCAGGTGGCGCTACAACAGGTAAATATAATTTCCTGTCTTCTCCTAAGAGATTTAATTGTGGTGGAGGTGGAGAGAGTTCCATAATATCAGATTTTTGCAGCAAACATAATAATGTAGGTTTTAAGAATCCTGAAGATAAGAGAAAGAAAACAGTTACTAATTAGCTACTTAATGGTGAGCGAGTGTTGCACCTTTTCCTTTTCAATTAAGATTTACTTGTTCGGGTTGCACCTCGACTCCTGTGGTTGAGCGCCTTCCACTTAATTACAATTCTTAAAAGGTAGACTCAGCAAGATGGCATCAAGACACACAACAGGGAACTTGTTGTTTACCTACATCAACATACAAGGAGAATATGATCCTTCAGGACTGTTAATTTTAGTTATTACTGTCACGTTATTTCTCATTGTTTTATTTTTCTGTATCCAGGGACAACAAATGTTTCTAATCTGCTGCTGGGCGCTCTGGCAGAGCTGGTTTCAGAAGAGCTGGAGATCTTTCAGTGGAACCTGAATCATGGTGTGGAGGGCTTTACTTCAATCCCACGGGGCCAGCTGGAGAACGCTAACAGACTGGTCACAGTGAATAGGATGGTGCAGCAATACCATGAGGACGGCGCTGTGAAGATCACACTGGAGATCCTGGGGAAGATGGGCCAGAACAAACTGGCTCATGAGTTAGAGAAGAAGTTCACAAACAATGTCTGAATTGATTGTCCAGGGGGACAAGGGTGGTCTGTCAGTCACTGGGACCACAATCCAACCTGGGATGGGGGGAGGTTTTAGCGGGTGGATGAGTGGAGAACATTTGTAGGTTTACTCAGTAGCAGTGCAAATAGCATGGTACAGCTATATTTCTCCCATTGGCAAAGAAACTCAAAAAGGGTGATATTAATTAACAATTTTGATCCGAATGGACAAATTGTTCAAACAGATCCGCAAGGTAGATGGATTCCTTTAAATATGTTATTGGACCATAAACAGATTTGGCTCATTAATCTATATGGTCGAAATAATGATGATCCACACTTCTTTGAAAATACATTACCGTTCAAAAGTTTGGGGTCACTTAGAAATGTCCATGTTTCTGAAAGAAAAGCACATTATTTTGTCCAATAAAATAACATCAAATTGATCAGAAATACAGTGTAGACATTGTTAATGTTGTAAATTACTATGGTAGCTGGAAATATCTACGTTGTGTTAGCTAATCCAAGTTTATCATTTTAAAAGGCTAACTGATCATTAGAAAACCCTATTGTAATTATGTTAGCACAGCTAAAACTGTTGTCCTGATTAAAGCTGCAATAAAACTGGCCTTCTTAAGACCAGTTGAGTATCTGGAGCATCAGCATTTGTGGGTTCGATTACAGGATCAAAATGGCTAGAAACAAAGACCTTTCTTCTGAAACTCGTCAGTCCATTCTTGTTCTGAGAAATGAAGGCTATTCCATGCGAGAAATTGCCAAGAAACTGAAGATCTCGTACAACGCTGTGTACTAGTCCCTTCACAGAACAGCGCAAACTGGCTCTAACCAGAATAGAAAGAGGAGTAGGAGAGCCCGGTGCACAACTGAGCAAGAGGACAAGTACATTAGAGTGTCTAGTTTGAGAAACAGACACCTCACAAGTCCTCAACTAGCAGCTTCATTAAATAGTACCCACAAAGCACCGGTCTCAACATCAACAGTGAAGAGGCGACTCTGGGATGTTGGCCTTCTAGGCAGAGTTCCTCTGTCCACTGTCTGTGTTCTTTTGCCCATCTTAAGCTTCTCTTTTTATTGGCCAGTCTGAGATATGGCTTTTTCTTTGCAACTCTGCCTAGAAGGCCAGCATCCTGGAGTTGCCTCTTCACTGTTGACGTCAAGACTGGTGTTCGCTATGACGTTGAGACTGGCCTCGCTATTAATACCCACAGATTATTTTAAAAGAAGAATATAACTGAAATGTTTTTCATGAGCATAGTTCAACTGTCACACCCCATCGTAACCCAAAAGATAAGCCGATTTTACTATATTGTTTCTAACATTGTAATTGTGAACAATCACCATATAGCCTCAAATAAATACAACGTTGAACTCATGGATGGTTAGTCAGTTTTTCAACCAGTTTTTGCCAGGTATTCATGTCTATAGTTTTTGCCCAGTGTGTTGTCTGATGAAATGCAACACGTTATAGTTCTGAGGCCTACATTAAATTGTATAAATTATAATCTTGCTATGAATTCATAACGTATTAATATCCTATTAATTCATAGGAGCCACTTTGCATGTTGTTCGAAGGAGTGAAAAAGGCTAAATTGGTTAATCTACATTGTAGCTGGTCAACTTTTGCGATTTCAATCACATAACATTTTTCCATCAAGAGAAACAAAATTGTATTCTCAACAATGAATGTCTCATCCATAACGCTTTATTACATTTGTAACCAGGTGGTAAAAGGACGTAGCTGTATTCATTTATATCCACTAGATGGTACCGTCCCTTTAAGAAACCAGAAAGTGTGTACGCGGTAATGGGATTGCGCATGCGCAGTGTGTAATACTGAGCGCAAACTTGAAATCCATCGTGGGTGCAACGTTACTTTAGATTGGTAAATAATTATTTTTATTTTACTCTTGTACCGGAATATCATATTTTGCATAATCTGCAGTGTATAAGAGTTTGTTTGTAATATTTATGCCAGATGGTCATGTTAGCCTGTTGATACTTTCAGATTGACATGAGGAAGTTAGCTTCTTGCCAGCTGGATATCAGTGCTCTCAGAACTACGTTGTGGAGTTGATGAGTACATTATTTGAAGTGCAGTGAGTAATTATCAGAATTACATTCTATTTCGTGTAAAGCTTCAGGGTGTTGTGTTTCATTTTTTAAACTAATTTATCTGTTGATATATTATTTCCCCCAGTGCAGTATGGGTGAGATGAGGATCTCCTGTTCCATGTGGGGTTAGGGTATCACGTGGACAGTGTGTAAGTATTCATATTGTTTGACTAAATGTATTTTTGTTTTCCATGCACAATGTCATTTTATTTATAGACATCTTGTACCCAGATATTTGAAATGTTATAAAGTCCATTCTAACTGAACATTGTGATCTCTGTATTTTCTTGTTTTTCTATAGGAAGCAGAGCCTCTACCGTTTATGCATTTCACTTTGTACTTATTGTACTGTTTTTATTCACTTTACTAACAGATTTATTTCACTTGATTGTGATTTAGACTGAACTTTATCTTGTGGTGATTTCCCTTCTACATTATCCTATTTTAATGTAAGACCCTAGCCTCCTGTGATATCAACCAGTTATAGTGACAAATGTGTGTGTGGATTTTCCAGCTCTGCTGCTGGCCACTCTGGAGGAGCTCACTGAAGAACACCTGAAGACATTTCAGTCTTACCTGACTAGTGGCCAGCTGCTTGGCTTTCCTCCCATCCCAGAGAGCCACCTGGAGAACACTGACAGACCGGTCACAGTGGATCAGATGGTGGAGAGTTACAGCCTTGAGAGAGCTGTGAAGATCACACTGAACACAATGAGGAAGATGGACCTGGGTGATCTTGCTGAGAAGTTAGAGATCACATGAAGTAATTACAGGTGTTGTTCCTAGTCAGGATGTCCCAGCTTCTTTACTATTTATTTTACATTTTTTATTATTATTTTCATGAATGAAAGATGTTCAACTGCCCTAAACAAGATTGTAAATTAATTTGTTCATTGCCTCATTTGTCATTGCTATTGTAGTATATCAAAAGCTCAATGTTCTCTTTTGGGACATTCTCGATTGGACAGAAGTCTGCCTAAAAAAAAGTAATAATAATTACTAATAGTACGGAGAACAGAGATTGCCTCCTATAGCGGAGGATGCTCAGGTCTATCCTCCCGTGGAAGAGTTCTGAAATAAGCCCTTTGAAACAGCTCTTTTCTCAGCGAAAATAATTAATACCAATATGTTACTCCTTTTATCTATGAAACATCCAGCACAACTAACTACATGTAATTTGGGATTCCACCCCTGTAAATGTAATTTGCCTGATGACACGCTAGGGGAGGAGTTTCATTTCATACAAGCGCATTTGTTTCCACAGTCCCTATCTTCAATTACCTTTGACCTTTTTCAAAAGGAGGTGAGAGTATGTGAGGAAATCCAATTGAGGTTGTTTCTTTCCTAGATGGTGGATGTGACTTCCTGTCTGTAGCCCATGTGACTAATGACAAAGTGGAGTTTCTCCCTCCCCATGAGACAATAGACACACATCATAAAAACATCACTGGATCCTCTGCTTATGGTGAGGTCAGATGATGATGCTCCCATCTCCCCTACGGGCTTGTGTTGTTATTCTACCAACTGTTTCTCTAAAGAGAGGTCCATCCTGAATATGTTGTTGTTCTACCAACTGTTTTTGAAGAGAGGTCCATCCTGAATGTGTTGTTGTTCTACCAACCATTTCTCTCTGAAGAGAGGTCCATCCTGAATGTGTTGTTCTACCAACCATTTCTCTCTGAAGAGAGGTCCATCCTGAATGTGTTGTTCTACCAACCATTTCTCTCTGAAGAGAGGTCCATCCTGAATGTGTTGTTGTTCTACCAACCATTTCTCTCTGAAGAGAGGTCCATCCTGAATGTGTTGCTTCCCAGAAATGTTGTGATCAGGGAAGTAAGCATAACTAAGATTTAAAATCCCACTTCTATCTGTCTGGAATTCCATCAAGCTGGGAGTGTCACACACAACATTGAAAAATAACATTCTCTCTGGGCCACAAGAATGCATGTTAATATACTTGTTGACACCAAACCAGAATCAAATAATTCTGACAAAGTACTTGATGGGTGCTTGATTTAGCTTGGCATTTGCACAACATGCATTTGATTGAAGCCCTAATGTATCTGTCCATTGTCGATTCTCAAGGTGCAAGAGGAGAGGAAGAGAAGGAATGGAGACAGAGAAACCATTGGAACAAATCCTCACTGCAATCTAACCCCGAAGAAAGCAAACATCCTCTCCACAGATATTACAGATATTACAGATGGATATATGATCAACCCAAAAGTAATTGATTGAACCCCACGGGCCTGTGGCACCAGTACCACCAGCTCCTGTCCAGGTCCAACCCCACGGGCCTGTGGCACCACTACCAGCTTCTGTCCAGGTCCAACCCCACGGGCCTCTGGCACCAGTACCAGCAGCTCCTGTCCAGGTCCAACCCCATGGGCCTGTGGTACCAGCAGCTCCAGTCCAGGTCCAACCCCACGGGCCTGTGGTACCAGTACCAGCAGCTCCTGTCCAGGTCCAACCCCACGGGCCTGTGGCACCAGTACCAGCAGCTCCTGTCCAGGTCCAACCCCACGGGCCTGTGGCACCCCTACCAGCTTCTGTCCAGGTCCAACCCCACGGGCCTGTGGCACCACTACCAGCTTCTGTCCAGGTCCAACCCCACGGGCCTGTGGTACCAGTACCAGCAGCTCCAGTCCAGGTCCAACCCCACGGGCCTGTGGTACCAGTACCAGCAGCTCCAGTCCAGGTCCAACCCCATGGGCCTGTGGTACCAGTACCAGCAGCTCCAGTCCAGGTCCAACCCCACGGGCCTGTGGTACCAGTACCAGCAGCTCCAGTCCAGGTCCAACCCCACGGGCCTGTGGTACCAGTACCAGCAGCTCCAGTCCAGGTCCAACCCCACGGGCCTGTGGTATCAGTACCAGCAGCTCCAGTCCAGGTCCAACCCCACGGGCCTGTGGTACCAGTACCAGCAGCTTCTGTCCAGGCTCATGAGCCTGCAGCTCCTACTGCTATTGTTAGTCAATCTGTCCGTGAAGATCAACCAGACTTGAGATGATCAAATCAGTGGCTTCTATATAAAAAGGAGCAATCTGTGATTTAAATGAATGATAATGTGGAAAATAAATAATTGCCTCATGAGCTTAGTTCAACTGCCATTCCCCATTAGAGGCCAAAATAAACTTGTTTTATTCAATTATTTGTAAACAATAGAATTGTTTAAATAAACACTAAGCCTCAAAACAACTATCATGTTGATATCATGGATGCTCAGTCCTCTATGAATTAGAGTTGTTAAAGTGGTTTGTTATTTTCTGAACCACAGATTGACCCTTGACATGCCAAATTCATTAATGGTCAGATAAGGGAAATATTTGTATATAGGAAAGAGCTTGCAAGTAAGCGTTTCTCTGTATCCTATGCATGTGACGAATAAAAGTTTCATTTTATTGTATTTATAGTAGGCTACAATGCATTAGTAGGGCTGGGAATTACCAGGGACCTCACAATTCAATATCATCACAATATTTAGATGCCCACACTATATGTATTGTGATTCTCATGACTATACTGAACAAAAATATAAACGCAATATGTAAAGTGTTGGTCCCATTTTGTCACGAACCGGCTTGCAGCCTGTGACAGTGCAGAGATCAAGGAATAACAAATATATAACGTAGACTATATACAATTAACAATGGTGTGTGTGTGTGTGTGTGTAGTGGTAGGGTTGTCAAACCCACTCCCCTCATAAAACCGGGGACCACCAAGTACCCCGGAACACCACCCCAACCAAACAAACTACTGCCCGGATTAACACCATCTTCCAGCCAACCTCATCCTCCCCAGACCTCAGCAACCTTTGCGCACAGGAAGCAACTGTTAAGAGGGAAGAAAATGAGAACAGGAGGGAACAGATGACAGAAACAACAGGAAAACACAAAATAACCAGTGGCCAGTCACGTGACTCTTCCAAGGTGATTCATAATTAGATCAGAGCAGGACACAGTTAACAGGGAAAGTATTGACAGATTTATTTGGAACATTATTGTTAGCCGGTGCAGTGACCAGATCACCACAGCTCATGGAACATGGCACCACGCACGCAGAGAATATCTCTGGGAAACTGCGCTCTCATCGGGGATCGCTTCAAACGACGGCTTAGTGGAAACCATTAGAGGTAGAGACACGACAGGCCATACACGCTCACCAGCCAAGTAATTCCCTGAATCAGTCTCAGTAGAGAAGGGTAACAGACTAACACAAACGACTCAGAGGCACCTGTCACACTCAGGATCTTCACTGGCACTGGGTCATTACTTCTTAACAGAGACACAACCCTCTGTAACGAAAGGTTAACAATCTGGGTCAATTAGGACTTTCACATGTACCTGGGCATAAGATGGAGTGAATGGTTGTGGGACAGGCGCTGCTAACACCGTAGGCTTAGGTTTAACATAGCGCGAGTACTGAATTTACCGTGGCCCTAAGAACAGGACATCTGTTTTTCCAATGACCTGAACCATGACAGTAGTGAGTCTTGACTGAAGTCAGGTTTACCACAGGAGCCAGGCTCTACCCTAGATGAATGAAGCTCTGCATGTGAACCAGAGCATCTGGGTGGGCGAGGCCCAAATCTCTCCGAATGCCCCCACTCACTCCGGGATCTGCAAAGCCACTTCTGTGAGTCAAAACCTACTCGTCCACCAAAACTTCAGAGACAGTCTTCACTTTTCGTTTGTTAATGTACGTGGCTATTCGATCAGGGATTGTGTCCTTAAATTGCTCTAGCATAATCAGATCACACAGCCCCTGGAAAGTTGTAAACGCAGAGGGGGAACACCAGCGTTTAAACTGAAGTAAACTCTTGTGCAAACTCAACATGAGTCTGTTTATCAGCCTTTTTTTAAGTTCTAAATCGTTGGCGGTAAGCCTCAGGAACCAATTCGTAAAACTGTAACAGCCATTTTAACCTCACCATAGCTGACACTGTCGGCTACACCAAGATCTGAATATGCTTCCGTGCTTTACTAGTCAACACACACTGCAACATTAAAGTGAATCAGGCCAACTCCTAGCGTCAGCAACGCACTCAAACAACGTCTCAGGGTCTTTCTCATCAAATTTTGGCAACAGCCGTAAGTTTACAACAATATCAAATGTGTCCTGGGCACGACTGAGGGAGGAGCGACCCCTAGGTAAATCAGGGTCACCTTCCCAAAACAAACTGTCCCGAGAGCTTTCCTTCCCTAACCAATTCTAGCCGCTCTTGTTGCAGCTTGATTTCAGCACACTCCAAATACTATTTAAATTCCTTTTCATACTTAACACGATCACGCTCCAGTTTAGCTTGTTCCTGCTCTAGCTGTAACAGAAGCAGTTATTTCTGCTGTTCTAAAGGAAGACTACTAGAGCTAACAGATGGAGCGGCCATTGTAACGAAACGGGTAGACGGCTGGGGAGGTGGTGGGTCCTCGGCAGAGGCTGCCCCAGTGTTAACTTCTAGTATACCCCTCTCCATCAGATAGACCTTCAATATCAACCTAACAGAATTGTAGATGTTTATCACTAATTTCAACCTGGTAGTGGTAGCGATCTTCAACAGCTGTTCTTTAGTACACCATTCTAACATTCCTCTGATGGAACGTGAATGAACTCATCTACATTAGACACCATAGTCACAAGTAAGTGCTAAAAAGCATCTTCCCCTCTGCTGAGCACACCAGACCACAAGAGAAGCACCAATCACACTGGGCACCACAGGAGAGAGATGAGATATAAGGAGCTTCCCCAAATTCTACAATAACTCAACCCTAGTCTTCATGTGGATTCGCGGTGGGTAATTACGCACTGTAGCCCGCTGGCATGGAAACCCCCCAGCATGCTGGCGGTTTCCCCCTAAGCCACGGATGTGCCCCCGAGACAACTGCTCCATCCACGGACACCACACAAAAATAACAAACAAAATAACCATGCTCAACGTATTCCAAAATGGAACACATTGCTAAACCTAACAGGGGAAAGTAAGACTATAGCTCCGGGTAGCAAATAGCACTACCCTACCCAAGTCTCCAACTGAGGTGCACAGCTGAATGTACTCACCTCCTCAGACCGATGTCCCAACAGCGAGTAAAACAAGAGTGTCCAGCCTGGGCAGGGGCCTGGAAACTAACCAATATTACTCTCCAACACAGCACACAACCAACTATTCACCACAGTGGCAAGTTTACCAAACAAATGAAGGCAACCAACCCTGGTCACCAAACAGCACAACTCAAATCTGTAAAAAGATAAACAAAGCACCTACAGAGTTTAATCAAACACAATACTCATACCAGTTAGCCTAACACTAGTATTAGGCCTAGTGGCCTACTTCTCCATGCAACGCACAATTTGATTACATCACCAGACAACCACAACTCTGTCTAAGGCACTATACAGAACACTTAGACTATGTAGTGAATACCAACCAAAGCGCATCCCAATTAGCATTAACCCATCATAATGCAACAAAATACTATACTCCAAAATGTCTAGGCATGGAGAGAGTCTCCTGAATGAAAGGGGGAAGAGGTGTATTTATCCCAGGACACACTAGAGCCCAGGTGTATCCCACTTCGCTGACGACTCTCCCAGCTCCGCCCACCGACATCCTATTAAGGAAAACAAGAGTTTTACACATCCCAGTTTTGGGACTGGTGCAGCAGATAATAGTTCCTGTAACACAAGATAAATGATGAAACAGGAGAACGTGGCTTCTCTTTCAAATGTTCTCTCAATTATCTTCATTAAACATTCTCTCATGAGCAAAGAGTCTGTTTTTTCATTGTACTTCTCTTTAAAGTCTATTTAATAATCTGTCTCAAATACCTGACATATTACTTCATACACATATCAAACATACATTTACCCATCAAAAATATTCAATTCACATCCTCCAATTCTTTACATTTATACCCCAAACACACACACTCTTAACTTTAATTCACCTGTTTAGGTTATCATTATGTAGTTGACTGTTGCCCACTAGAGCCCCATAGGAGACTCTAAAACATGAAAACCTTTAGACTGGTAGAACTCATAAGTTACTTTATACCCATGCTCCCAATACATTCACCCAGTGTAAGAAGGGCTAATAGAAAGACAAGAATATTGCAAATGACATTAATACTAATTATTGGAAAATAACTGAGCAAACTACCTTACATAATTCGAAAGAGGAGATTCTCATGATTAAAATGGAGTCCAATTTTTTTTTTTAAATAGAGATATTTGGCAAAATAGACAGACATACCTATATTTCCCTGTAGTAAACAATGGGACGACCTCAGTAATGAGTAATTTTTCGTTGTTTACATGTTAACTATAAACAAATGAGCAGGTCTCCATTGCCAACAGTAGCGAAGCTGCCATTGTGACATAGTACAATAAACTGGGATTAGAACATTTAGAAGGCGAGTTGGTGCCACAGTGTTCAATAGAACTAATAGGAGCTGGCAGGGTGAAAAATGCCCTAAAATAAGGCCTGTTTTTTGGGCTCCATCGCGGATGTAATATACTCGTTTTTATTAGAAAAAAAGCATTGTTAAAAATGTCATATGTCCAGCGTACCGAAGCCAAGAACCAACTGACTGGAGCTAGTAAACAGCTAACCGGCGCCAGTGAAAAGCTAACCGGAACTAGTCAAAAGCTAACCGGCGCCAGTGAAAAGCTAACCGGAGCTAGTCAAACGCTAACCGGAGCTAGTCAAAAGCTAGCAGCTTTTCTAACAATTACAGTACAACAATTACCACATGAAATGATAAAAACCCTTAGGATATTGTCAGGTGTCTTTTTCAAAAATAAAAATGTTCTGGAGTTAACAATTCGTTTTTTTCTAGATCAAAGCCAAAGGATCACCGCCATCATTTCATTTTACACTCGGCATGCGTTCTGTCTAGTACGAAGTTATACAATCACTCTGTTGTTCAAAACCATTACATTCACTTCAACAGGCAAAACTATATTGTGGTATTCAGTGTATTTTTGCACTTTACTGACATGTAACACAGGATAAATGATGACAGGAGAACGTGGCTTCTCTTTCAAAGGTTCTCTCAATTATGAGAACACACAGGGGCAGGATCGCATGTAGTCCCAGTACGACGCGAACACGTCTCACTGCCCCCTACTGGCCAACAGTAGTATAAATGCATCGCAATGGCGAGACCTTGGAGGACTACATTTCAGTAAAAGCAATCTTCCCCAATACAAAGAAACAATACATAAACACAAATGTGATCATACATTTTGTGTGCGTCACAAGAGCAAAGAGAAAGAATTTGGCAGACAGAGTGGGAGGGACGTCACAGTGTCATGAGCTGAAATAAAAGATCCCAGCAATTTTCCATATTTACAAAAATATTATTTCTCTCAACTTTTGTGCCCAAATTTCTTTAAATCCCGGTTAGTGAGCATTTCTCCTTTGCCATGATATTCCATCCACCTGACAGGTTTAAATATTTTTATTTTATTTAACCTTCATTTAACTAGGCAAGTCAGTTAAGAACAAATTCTTATTTACAATGACGGCCTACCAAAAGGCAAAAGGCCTCCTGTGGGGACGGGGGCTGGGATTAAAAATAAATAAATAATTGAAATATAAATATAGGACAAAACACACATCACGACAATAGAGACAACACAACACTAAATAAAGAGAGACCTAAGACAACAACATAGCAAGGCAGCAACACATGACAACACAGCAAGGTAGCAACACAACATGACAACAACATGGTACTGTAGGAGCACAAAACATGGTAGGAGAACAAAACATGGTACAAACATTATTGGGCACAGACAACAGCACAAAGGGCAAGAAGGTAGAGACAACAATACATCACGCAAAGCAGCCACAACTGTCAGTAAGAGTCTCCATGATTGAGTCTCTGAATGAAGAGATTGAGATAAAACTGTCCAGTTTGAGTGTTTGTTGCAGATTGTTCTTTGCAGTGAACTGAAAAGATAGGCGACCCAGGGATGTGTGTGCTTTCGGGACCTTTAACAGAATGTGACTGGCAGAGTGGGTGTTGTATGTGGAGGATGAGGGCTGCAGTAGATATCTCAGACAGGGGGGAGTGAGGCTTAAGAGGGTTTTATAAATAAGCATCAACCAGTGGGATGGGCATTCTTCTTACCAAACCACATGACCTTTGTTTTGGAGGTGTTCAGAATAAGGTTAGAGAAAGCTTGTTGGACACTAATAAAGCTTTGTTGTAGAGCATTTAACACAAAATCCATGGAGGGGCCAACTGAGTATAGGACTGCATATAAATGGATGAGAGAGCTTCCTACTGCCTGAGCTATGTTGTTGTGTGGCATATCAAGAAGTTAATTAAACAGTTTGATCATTACACAGGTGCACCTTGTGGACAATAAAAGTCCACTCTAAAATGTGCAGTTTTGACACACAACACAATGCCACAGATGTTTTAAGTCTTGAGGGAGTGTGCAATTGGCAGTATACTGTGTGTGTGTGTGTGTGTGTGTGTGTGTGTGTGTGTGTGTGTGTGTGTGTGTGTGTGTGTGTGTGTGTGTGTGTGTCTGTGTGTGTGTGTGTGTGTGTGTGTGTGTGTGTGTGTGTGTGTGTGTGTGTGTGTGTGTGTGTGTGTGTGTGTGTCTGTCTGTCTGTCTGTCTGTCTGTCTGTCTGTCTGTCTCTCTGCGCTACAGTTCCTAATGTAACTTCATGATGATGTGATATTGAGAGACCAGTAGAAATATTCTAGTTTTTCCTACCAATATTAATATATTAATGTTCTTTGTTTTATATCAGTAGTCAGTATTTCTATTCTCTTATATCTTATCATCTTTGTTATTTTAGAGACCCTCCATGTTGGATGTTCCAGCTCTGCTGCTGACCAGTCTGGAGGAGCTCACTGAAGAACAGCTGAAGACGTTTCAGTCTCACCTGACTACGGTCCAGAACGTTGACAGACAGGACACAGTGGATCAGATGGTGAAGAGACATGACCCTGAGGAAGCTGTGGAGATCACACTGATTATCCTGAGGGAGATGAATCAGCACGATCTCACTGAGTTACAGAGAGATCACAGCGGTAAAACAACAAGACCAATTAATATTTTATTTAAATGTTCAGTTCCTTGTTTATACATTGAGTGAATCATCCTCTTCCTTCACACTATGAGAACAACAACTTGCTGACAAATTAGAAAATATAATGTCTGCAAATGTTGCAACACCGTGGACAACTGTAGAAAAATATAGATTAAATTAAAGCTTACAGGCTCTCATAGTCTTTCTAGAGTAAGAGTGAAGAAGATAGTCCTTTTCAATTCCTAAGACCACTGTAAACTAGTTAAATTAGATATCTTCACTTTCTCTGTGTGCAGATTCTCCTCTCCTCCTGAACCCCAATGATCCCATTGTTGGACAGGCCTTCACCTTGCCAAGGAACCTAAGACCACCCAGACCTTTGATAGGCTCTCTAACTTGTCCATCATCTAGCCAAGGTTCATCTGGAGTGAAGAGTGAGGAACGTGTCAGAGTGTCTGACAGCTCACCTGAGGCCATGGACGTGTTAAGCATCACAGAATGTAGAATAGTGGACCAGAGCCTGTGTACTACTCACCCTCCCATGGTAAGACCTTCACTGGAATGTAGAATAGTGGACCAGAGCCTGTGTACTACTCACCCTCCCATGGTAAGACCTTCACTAGAAAGAAAGAAAGAAAGAAAGAAAGAAAGAAAGAAAGAAAGAAAGAAAGAAAGAAAGAAAGAAAGAAAGAAAGCTGTGCCATATACATTGAAAAATAGTTGGGAAGAGATTATCAATGTGCCGATTCCATGGCACATGGTTTATGAATATATGGCTCCTAAGTGGCGCAGCACTGCATCTCAGTGCTAGAGGCATCACTACAGACCCTGGTTTGATTCCAGGCTGTATCACAACTGGCCGTGATTGGGAGTGCCATAGGGTGGCGCACAATTGGTCCAGCGTCATCTGCGTTAGGGTTTGGCTGGGGTAGGCCGTCATTGTAAATAAGAATTTGTTCTTAACTGACTTGCCTGGTTAAATAAAATAATTAACTGATACACAAAACAACGCTGGATTCCAAACTGAGTTTTTCAATTGAAAATATTATACAAAATCCTTGCAACCAATAGATGTTATCTATGTGGGGGGTACAACCATCCAAGCTCTGCATATTTTTGCTATGAAGAGACAGAATCATTAGATCATTTGTTTTGGTACTGTCCATATGTTGCTTGTTTTTGGTCGCAGGTTCAGGAATGGCTGAAGAATTGCAACATTTACCTGGAGATAACTCTGCAAATAGCACTGCTGGGTGATTTAAAAAGTCATAGTCAATCGATCAATAATATAATAATAGTCTTAGAATTTTTTATCTCTAATTTAAAATCTGTAGAAACTGTGAGAATAGAAAGGCTCAGAACTTTTGTGAAACATTACAGCACAGTTGAAAAATATATGGCAAATGGGATACTGTCACGACGGTGACGGATGGTGGCGCCCCTCCTCGGCCGGGCGGGGCTCGGCGGTCGTCGTCGCCGAACTACTAGCTGCCATCGATCCCTGTTTTGTTTCACTTTCGTTTGGTTAGGTCTAGGTAGGCACGCACCTGTTTTGGGTTAGTCATTAGAAAAGGGGGGTTATTTAGGTTAGCGTAGGATGTATGGTTTTTGTACGTGATTGTGTTTCTCTGTTTGCTTTGCTTGGCGACACTCTGATTTTGTATTTTGCAGTAGTGCGTGTGTTTGCACCAACAGTGTTTTGTCCCCTGTGTTTGGGGCACCTTGTTTTGTTGTGCGCTTTGATCGCTGTTTTGGGAAGGCTTGTGTTTTTGCCGTTGTGCTTATTAAAGCCACTACCCTGTATCGCAGCTTCCTGCATTTGATTCCTCACCCACTACACCCAAGCTTGACAGATACTGGATGGTGTTCAGAGATAGATGGGAGGGGTTGAGTGGAGCTGAAGGATGGGATATTATGGTCTTCAGAGATTGATGGGAGGGGTTGAGGGGAGCTGAAGGATGGGATATTATGGTGTTCAGAGATAGATGGGAGGGGTTGAGTGGAGCTGAAGGATGGGATATTATGGTGTTCAGAGATAGATGGGAGGGGTTGAGGGGAGCTGAAGGATGGGATATTATGGTGTTCAGAGATTGATGGGAGGGGTTGAGTGGAGCTGAAGGATGGGATATTATGGTGTTCAGAGATAGATGGGAGGGGTTGAGTGGAGCTGAAGGATGGGATATTATGGTCTTCAGAGATTGATGGGAGGGGTTGAGTGGAGCTGAAGGATGGGATATTATGGTCTTCAGAGATTGATGGGAGGGGTTGAGGGGAGCTGAAGGATGGGATATTATGGTGTTCAGAGATAGATGGGAGGGGTTGAGTGGAGCTGAAGGATGGGATATTATGGTGTTCAGAGATAGATGGGAGGGGTTGAGGGGAGCTGAAGGATGGGATATTATGGTGTTCAGAGATTGATGGGAGGGGTTGAGTGGAGCTGAAGGATGGGATATTATGGTGTTCAGAGATAGATGGGAGGGGTTGAGTGGAGCTGAAGGATGGGATATTATGGTCTTCAGAGATTGATGGGAGGGGTTGAGTGGAGCTGAAGGACGGGACTAAAAATAACGAGATAACTAATGTATAATATACTGTGTCTGTAAAATGTATATAGGTTCAGAACTTTTGTGAAACAGCACAGTTGAAAAATCAGAGATAGAGATAGATGGGAGGGGTTAAGGGTAGCTGAAGGATGGGAGGGTTCGGGAAAATAATAAAGGAAAATATATGTTTAATATATATATATATATGGGGTATTGGAAATGATGCAATGATTCCACATTGATAGAAGCGACAATCTATCTGCAATATGAAAGCTGATCTATCTCTAAAGGTCTGAATGCGCAGCCTCAACACCCCATGTTGACAGAACAGTTCACTTTGGGGTTTTGTGCCTAAGACTGAAAAGAATGAAGAGCTTTTCAAATGCACATCGTGTAGCGTTTACAAAAGACATCAGTGACTGGAATAATGTTACCTTAGTTAAAATGAACTGGATGTCACTCTGGATAATAGCGTCTGCTAAACAACTAAACAACTAAAATGTAAATGAAGGATGTATTATCATAAACAAGATAGGCTGTCTAGCTGCAACATTATGAATGTTTAAAGAAATGCTCCGGTACTTTGGCAACTAGTTAGTATTTCTTAAACCTCCCGCTTTGGGCTGGATGTGTCAATGTGTGAAATACTTACTTCGAAAGCCACTGTATTCTGGAAGCTGTGCTGCACCATTTTCCCTACATTTTCCCTACATTTTCCCCCCACAGCAATTTGACCTCCAGACAATGAGGTTCAGCCTCACCATTTGACTGACAACTTGCAAGGATCACACACAGCAGAGAAAGAGAGAGAGAGAGCGATGATGTGGTGCACATATCTGCACATGAGGTATTATGACATTTTTGAGGACCACTTTTGGCCCTGGGGCCTACTTTCAGAACTACTGGCTAAAAAGTATACAAAAGTACTGGAGAATCCCTTCAACTGTCTTGAATGAGCCTCATGTCTCAGGTGAAGTCACTGCTCAGGGAAAGCTCAGAGACTTTGCTTTTTAATGGTTGAATAAGATGAGAGAAAAAAAGAAGGAATCCGCACACTGCTCTTGATAGTATCACTGCTCTTTAATGAGCTTTACGTATCGGCCTCACGGCCTTCATCAAAGCTTTAAGGGAAATATGTTTTATATCTTTGGCTATAGGAGCTTGCAAGTAAGCATTTCACTGTGCCATTTACACCCGCTGTATTCTGTGCACGTGATGAATAAACGTTTGATTTGATTTATAGTAGACTACACTGCATAAGTATATAAAGGTATTTTTATATATTTTGAAGCTTTAAATATTTCTACGTCATTATCCCTACACAAACACATTAATCTGATCCATTCATGAAATCCTTCATTTCATTGAATTAAGAAAAATTGTTATCATGAGATTATTGTGGTCATAGGTCCCAAAGCGCAGTCATCATCATCAACACAATCACCAACATCATCATTTTTATTTATTTTATTTCACCTTTACTTAACCAGGTAGGCTAGTTGAGAACCAGTTCTCATTTGCAACTGCGACCTGGCCAAGATAAAACAAAGCAGTTTGACACATACAACAACACAGAGTTACACATGGAATAAACAAACATACAATCAATAATACAGTAGGAAAATCTATATACAGCATGTGCAAATGAGGTTGGATAAGAGAGGTAAGGCAATAAATAGGCCATGGTGGAAAAGTAATTACAATATAGCAATTAAACACTGGAATGGGAGGATGTGCAGAGGATGAATGTGCAAGTTGAAATAGATTAGATGGGCTAGAATGTGCAAGTTGAGGTAGATTAGATGGGCTATTTACAGACGAGCTATGATCAGGTGCAGTGATCTGTGAGCTGCTCTGGCAGCTGGTGCTTAAAGCTAGTGAGGGAGGTAAGAGTCTCCAGCTTCAGAGATTTTTGCAGTTTGTTCCAGTCATTGGCAGCAGAGAACTGGAAGGAGAGGCAGCCAAAGGAAGAATTGGCTTTGGGGGTGACCAGTGAGATATACCTGCTGGAGTGCGTGCTACGGGTGGGTGCTGCAATGGTGACCAGTGAGCTGAGATAAGGCGGGGCTTTACCTAGCAGAGACTTGTAGATGACCTGGAGCCAGTGGGTTTGGCGACGAGTATGAAGGGAGGGCCAGCCAACGAGAGCATACAGGTCGTAGTGGTGGGTAGTATATGGGGCTTTGGTGACAAAACGGATGGCACTGTGATAGACTGCATCCAATTTGTTGAGTAGAGTGTTGGAGGCTATTTTGTAAATGACATCGCCGAGGTCAGTTTTACGAGGGTATGTTTGGCAGCATGAGTGAAGGATGCTCTGTTGCGAAATAGGAAGCCGATTCTAGATTTAATTTTGGATTGGAGATGCTTAATGTGAGTCTGGAAGGAGAGTTTAGTCTAACCAGACACCTAGGTATTTGTAGTTGTCCACATATTCTAAGTCAGAACCATCCAGAGTACTGATGCTGGACGGGCGGGCAGGTGCGGGCAGCGATCGGTTGAAGAGCATGCATTTAGTTTTACTTGCATTTAAGAGCAGTTGGAGGCCACGGAAGGAGAGTTGTATGGCATTGAAGCTCATCTGGAGGTTAGCTAACACAGTGTCCAACGAAGGGCCAGAGGTATACAGAATGGTGTCGTCTGCGTAGAGGTGGATCAAATAATCAGCAGCAGCGAGAGCGACATCATTGATGTATACAGAGAAGAGAGTCGGCCCGAGAATTGAACCCTGTGGCACACCCGTAGAGACTGCCAGAGGTCCGGACAACAGGCCCTCCAATTTGACATACTGAACTCTATCGGAGAAGTAGTTGGTGAAACAAGCGAGGCAATCATTTGAGAAACCAAGGCTGTTGAGTCTGCCAATAAGTATGTTGTGTTTGACAAAGTCGAAAGCCTTAGACAGGTCGATGAATACGGCTGCACAGTAATGTCTCTTATCGATGGCAGTTATGATATCGTTAAGGACCTTGAGCGTGGCTGAGGTGCACCCATGACCAGCTCTGAAACCAGGGCTGCAGGCCCAGGCTGCAGGCCCAGACGGCATCCCCGGCCGCGTCCTCAGAGCATGCGCAGACCAGCTGGCTGGTGTGTTTACGGACATATTCAATCAATCCTTATCCCAGTCTGCTGTTCCCACATGCTTCACGAACCCTGGCTAACAAGTTGAATCAGCAATACAAAATTGGGTATAATTATTTATTTACTAAATACCTAACTAATCACACAGAATTACAAATACACAGAATACAATGATGTCATACAGAAAACGTCCTGGTGAACGGAGCCTGTATCATGGCTGGTTACACAAAGGAAAAGAGGGTTGGGCTTGAATGAAAGAGCGGGAAGATTTAGGAACAAAGAAACAGCAGCTATGCTATCGTAAATACATTATCTTATGCATTCTAAATTACCGCCCATTTGGAAAAGGAAAATGCAATAAATATTGACTCTGAGCTGCGCTTCGGTAGATTGGTCGTAGATGCTGGCCGGGTTGGCCAACAGATCTTCCTGTAGTGGAAGAATGTCTCTAGTGGTAATGGATACGTGGTGGTATCTTCGTCTGGTTGTTAGACTGGATCCGTCGTCCGTCCTTTCCTAGCCCACGTTAGCAGCGGCTAACTCAACGGCTAGGAAGTATCACTTCTGTAGTGAATAAGCTCAAAGTTCATACCATTCGCCATCAAAACTCACGCCGAGGTTGGCTTAGTTCTGTCCTTGATATGGTTTAGTTAACATGTGTGTCCTTCTGACGTAGAGGCTGCAGTCCTCCCGTACTGGAACACGTGAATGTCTTTTCGTCAAAGGCTTATATAGTGGAGAGGAGGGAAGGAGGTGTTTCATCGTTTATAACCCCTGTCTCTTCACAGGGTTGGCCACTGATCGAGCAGGGCACTTTCCTTATGAAAACCCAATTCTCTCATTTGGAAGCTAAAATTACATTTAATCTCCTAACAAACAATTTCAATATCAAACATTTCAATTGCATAACAATTCCATGTGACTCTGATAACTAGAGGGTGTATACTTTCTCAGGTACAGTTTATGTCGTCCTGTCATCAGTTTATGTCGTCCTGTCATCAATCCACAATTTCTATTTGAAAAAGTTAGCCTTAGCTTTCCTAACTGCCTGTGTATATTGGTTCCTAACTTCCCTGAAAAGTTGCATATCACGGGGGCTATTCGATGCTAATGCAGTACGCCACAGGATGTTTTTGTGCTGGTCAAGGGCAGTCAGGTCTGGAGTGAACCAAGGGCTATATCTGTTCCTGGTTCTACATTTTTTGAATGGAGCATGCTTATTTAAGATGGTGAGGAAGGCACTTTTAAGAATAACCAGGCATCCTCTGCTGACGGGATGAGGTCAATGTCATTCCAGGATACCTTGGCCAGGTCGATTAGAAAGGCCTGTTCGCTGAAGTGTTTTAGGGAGCGTTTGACAGTGATGAGGGGTGGTTGTTTGACCGCAGACCCATTACGGATGCAGGCATGAGGCAGTGATCGCTGAGATCTTGGTTGAAAACAGCAGAGGTGTATTTGGAGGGCGGGTTAGTTAGGATGATATCTATGAGGGTGCCCGTGTTTACGGATTTGGGGTTGTACCTGGTAGGTTCATAGATAATTTGTGTGAGATTGAGGGTATCAAGCTTAGATTGTAGGATGGCCGGGGTGTTAAGCATGTCCCAGTTTAGGTCACCTAGCAGCACGAGCTCAGAAGATAGATGGGGGGCAAACAATTCACATATGGTGTCCAGGGCACAGCTGGGGGCAGAGGGTGGTCTATAGCAAGCGGCAACGGTGAGAGACTTGTTTCTGGAAAGGTGCATTTTTAGAAGTAGAAGCTTGAATTGTTTTGGTACAGACCTGGATAGTAAGATAGCCTGCAGAGTTCTATCTCTTCAGTAGATTGCAACACCGCCCCCTTTGGCAGTTCTATCTTGGCGGAAAATGTTATAGTTAAGGATGGAAATTTCAGGGTTTTTGGTGTTTTTTCTAAGCCAGGATTCAGACACGGCTAAGACATCCGGGTTGGCAGAATGTGCTAAAGCAGTGAATAAAGCAAACTTAGGGAGTAGGCTTCTAATGTTAACATGCATGAAACCAAGGCTTTTACGGTTACAGAAGTCAACAATAGAGAGCACCTGGAGAGTAGGAGTGGAGCTAGGCACTGCAGGTCCTGGATTAACCTCTACATCACCAGAGGAACAGAGGAGAAGGATAAGTAGGATAAGGGTACGGCTAAAGGCTATACGAACTGGCCGTCTAGCACGTTCGGAACAGGGAGTAAATGGAGCAGGTTTCTGGGCACGATAGCATAGATTCAAGGCTTAATGTACAGACAAAGGTATGGTAGGAAGAGAGTACATTGGAGGTAAACCTAGGCATTGAGTAATGATGAGAGAGATATAGTCTCTAGAGAACTTTAAACCAGGTGATGTCATTGCATATGTGGGAGGTGGAACAACATGGTTGGTTAAGGCATATTGAGCAGGGCTAGAGGCTCTACAGTGAAATAAGACAGTAATCACTAACCAGGACAGTAATGAACAAGGCATATTAGCCAGGTGATCGTATGGATCCAGTGAGTGGTTGGACTGACTTATTTTAGTCTAACCCTGACTGATGCATTGAGAACAAACATTTACAACAGTAGTTATTTCTCGAGAAACGACATTCAGTCTTTGGAGAAGACTGTTTAAACCTTAGCTAGTGTTTTCTCGTGTCCTACACCCTCCCTCCGCCTGGGAGCACCGTAGCAGAGTGATCACGGGTCACTCTGGTGACGTGTAAGTAGCAATGATACCAGGAAGTGTGAACTAGGGAAGCAAAATAGTTTTGGTAAATTGATTATTTTCACTCGTTATCAAGGAATATAATTTATTCTGTAGTGAATAGGTGTATACTCTAGTTGTGTAACATATTACCAGCCGTCTAGCTAGCCATGGGACGACATGGGCGCGTTGGTTTAGCGGTTTTTGTACTCCTGCTGGTCTTTTGCGAAGCAAGAAGACACAAACTCGCCCTAAAGGTAAAATAACACCAATCTTGCTTTAACGGTACTTCATACATACACTGTGTTCTCAGGTAGTGTGGACTTATAGCCAATAACATGCGAAATTGAGATAGCGGTAGCAAAGTTCCACAAATGTAACTTCTTCAAAATGCATCGCGCTAGCTAACTTTGTTTTGCCCTTTTCAGCCATAGCTAAGCTAGCTAGCTAACGTGTAGCGCTTTTATAGCACCTACGTCAGGGGATTTCTGCGACTTTGTTTGCTAGCTACTACTAATCACTTAACTTAGTCAGCCAACTAAATAGTTTGTTAACTAGGCAACCTTTTAATGTGTCTGTGATTTTTACACTTGACTGTCATAGAAACGTTGCAGCTAAACAACTAGAAAAAGGTTAGTTAGCTAGCTGTCTAACGTTACATCAGCTGAGATGTTAAAGCATTCAGATAGCTAAGTTAGCTAGATACACTATCTACAACTTCAGTGTTTTCATGATCCATTTTTCACATTGATATTTGTCATACTTGGATAACAAATGCCACCTTTCTCCCGTCTCCTTTATCCCCTCGTCGCCCCCCCAAACTCTCTCCCTCCCTCCTCCAACCCGTCTCTCCCCCCTCCAACCCGTCTCTCCCCCCTCCAACCCGTCTCTCCCCCCTCCAACCCGTCTCTCCCCCCATCCCTCCCGTCTCTCCCCCATCCCTCCCACTCTCTCCCCTCTCTCTCTCCCTCCACCTCTCTTTCAGAATGACACTAGATTTGTGGTTCATCTCAACACCTTTGGTTTTTTTGCCAACGGAAATCTGGACGTCAACGTTCTCTCCCTGAGACTGCCTGAGGACAACAGCAAGCACCCTGTAAGAACAACTGGCGTGTGTACAGCTTGCTCTCTGGCTGTATTGTCTCCAGTTACTGAATTGTATCATTGTTTTCTCTCTCCATATAGGTGGGATTCAGTCTCTCCAAGTCTCGTGTTAATGGAGTGCTGTCCTACACAGTGAGTAGATCTCATCAAACCAAATCACTTTTGCGACTGTCCCGTTATCTGAAATGAATGCACGCTCTGGAACGCCCCGCCAGCCAATCAAAATCGACTATTCAACAATACCATGGTATAGGTATTACTATCAGTAGATGAGGAGGTGAGATATAGGCTACTATGTGAGACATTGGGTGTTTCTCTAAATGCAATCTACCGTGCTCCGAGCACTGGAGGGTCGGAACATGAGTCCAAATCAAAGTGAAACGGAGCGTGAAGGGCACCTCTCAGGTGTGGACTCCGTTTGTTCCATATTTTTGTTCCTATTTTGAAATATCAAAATATCACACGTCAATGGAAAGTATGAACAGAAATATATGAAACAACCCAAGAAAAAAACTACAGTAAAAAAAGTATAAAAATGATTTCATCTGAAGCAAATGTTGCCTATTCACATCTCATATGTTCCCTGAATACAATATTTTGTCTTGATAAGTTAATAAATATGTGTTCATTTTGGCATGTTTACCGGCCCACAATACCCACTGTAGTGAGCATAGAACGCAAGCCCATAGTAATTCAATAGGGCTAACATTAACTGGCTAGCTACTACTGTTAGCTAGCTAGCTACCCACAAAGAATTGAATCTACCTTGCTTAACATTAGTTTTAGGTCATTTTTGCCTGTTAAAACCTCTCGGGTAGCGTCCCACCTGCGGGACACACTCCCAACAGCCAGTGAAATAGCAGGGCGGCAAATTCAAAACAGCAAAAATCTCATAATTCAAATTTCTCAAACATAGAACTATTATATCCCATTTTAAAGATACACTTCTCGTTAATCCAAACACATTGCCTTTTTGAAATCGGACTTTATGGCGAAAGCAAAACATTAGATTATGTTAGGATAGCATCTACACAAAAAAAACTGCCATTTTCCAAGCAAGGAGAGGTGTCACAAAAACCAGAAATACAGCTAAAATTAAGCACTAATCTTTGACGATCTTCATCAGATGACACTCATAGGACATCATGTTACACAATACATGTATGTTTTTTGTTTGATCAAGTTCATATTTATATCCAAAAAACAGCTTTTTACATTGGCGTGTAATGTTCAGAAATGTATTGCTTCCCAAAGCTTCCGGTGAATGAGCATATCAATTTACAGAAATACTCATCATAAACGTTGATAAAATAAAGAACTGTTATTTAAAGCATTACAGATAAGAAGTTTAACCTCTCTATGGTAGGGGGCAGTATTTTCATGGCCGGATGAAAAACGTACCCAAATTAAACGGCCTACTACTCGGGCCCAGGAACTAGAATATGCATATTATTAGTATATTTGGATAGAAAACACTCTAAAGTTTCTAAAACTGTTTGAATGGTGTCTGTGAGTATAACATAACTCATATGGCAGGCCAAAACCTGAGAAGATTCCAAACAGCAAGTGCCCTGTCTGACAATTTATTGTCCTTCTATTGCATCTCTATCAAAAATACAGCATCTGTGCTGTAACGTGACACTTTCTAAGGCTTCCATTGGCTCTCTGAAGCCGCCAGACAGTGCAATGGGGTGTCTGCTGTCTCTGGGCAAGGTTCAGGAGCTCTGTTTGTAAGTGGTCAGCCTGGGGACAGTGAGACTGAGATGCGCGTTCACGAGACTTCTCAATTTTTTTCTTTCAGCCTTTGAATGAATACAATGTTGCCCGGTTATATTATCGCTATTTTACGAGAAAAGTAGCATACAAATTGATTTTAAACAGCGTTTGACATGCTTCTAAGTACGGTAATGGAATATTTAGATTTTTTTTGTCACGAAATGCGCTCGCGCGTCACCGTTTGGATAGTTACCTGAACGCATGAACAAAACGGCGGTATTTGGATATAACTATGGATTATTTGGAACCAAAACAACATTTGTTGTTGAAGTAGATGTCCTGGGAGTGCATTCTGACGAAGAACAGCAAAGGTAATCCAATTTTTGTAATAGTAATTCTGAGTTTACTGAGCCTCGACGTTGGCGAGTGTCTGAATAGCTAGCCGTGATGGCCGAGCTACGTACTCAGAATATTGCAAAAATGTGCTTTTGCCGAAAAGCTATTTTAAAATCTGACACCGCGATTGCATAAAGGAGTTCTGTATCTATAATTCTTAAAATAATTATGTATTTTGTGAACGTTTATGCTGAGTAATTTAGTAAATTCACCAGAAGTTTTCGGTGTGTATGCTAGTTCTGACCACATGCTAATGTAAAAAGCTGTTTTTTGATATAAATATGAACTTGATTGAACAAAACATGCATGTATTGTATAACATAATGTCCTAGGAGTGTCATCTGATGAAGATCGTCAAAGGTTAGTGCTGCATTTAGCTGTGTTTTGGGTATTTGTGATGCATGCTAGTTGCTTGGAAATGGCTGTGTGGTTTTTTGTGTCTATGTACTCTCCTAACATAATCTAAGGTTTTGCTTTCGCTGTAAAGCCTTTTGGAAATCGGACAACGTGGTTGGATTCAGGAGAAGTGTATCTATAAAATGGTGCAAAATAGTCCTATGTTTGAGAACTTTGAATTATGACATTTTGTGGTTTTAAATTTGGCGCTCTGATTTGTCACTGGCTGTTGAATAGTGCAGGACGATTTCGCCCCACATACCCTAGAGAGGTTAATGCAACCGCTGTGTTAGATTTCAAAAAAACTTTACGCCGAAAGCACATTTTGCAATAATCTGAGTACAGCGTTCAGAAACGAAACCAAACCCGCCATTTTGTGGCGTCAACAAATCTCAGAAATAACATTATAAATATTCCATTACCTTTGATGATCTTCATCAGAAGGCACTCACAGGCATCCCAGGTCCACAATAAATGTTGTTTTGTTCGATAAAGTCCATAATTTATGTCCAAATACCTCCTTTTTGTTCGCGCGTTCGGTCGAGTACTCCAAATGATGGAAGAGCGTGGAAAATGGCACGACGAAAAGTCAAAAAAAGTTCTATTTACATTCGTAGAAACATGCCAAACGATGTACAGCGTCAATCTTTAGGGTGTTTTTAACATAAATCTTGCATAATATTCCAACCGGACGATAACAATGACTTCAAAAAACAAACGGAACGCAGCTACCTCTCACGTGAACGCGCGCCAGTTAACTCATGTCTTTTTTTCAGTGATCAACTTCCAGGTCATGTTATTCTCTCTATAAACAGTAGAAGCGTGAAGCAACGTTCTAAAGACTTTTGACATCTAGTGGAAGCCGTAGGAAGTGCAAAATGAACCCTAAGTCACTATGTTAGATAGGGAACCACTTGAAAAAACTACAAGCCTCAGATTTCCCACTTCCTGGTTGGATTTTCCTCAGGTTTTTGCCTGCCATATGAGTTCTGTTATATTCACAGACATCATTCAAACAGTTTTAGAAACTTCAGAGTTTTCTATCCAAATCTACTACTATTGTGCATATCCTACCTTCTGAGCCTGAGTAGCAAGAAGTTTACTCTGGACACGCTTTCATCCGGACGTCAAAATACTGCCCCCTACCCCGAAGAAGTTAAACTATCTGTTTAACTACATTATTACGATTCACATATAGCTAGCTGATAATTATGAAGTAAAACGTTTGCTTTGTGTATATCTTGTTTGGTGTCTATTGTTGCCATTGTCCTGGCTGGAAGAAGGTTCAGTGAAGCGTGAGGTAATACACTAGGGGGAGTGAAAGTGCTGCTCAAATGTACTTGTTTTTTGTGTTCTCCACACTCTCGTTTTCACAAGAACGTCCTCGGAGAATGCACTCGGAGCGTGAGTGTGGAGCACGGTAGTATGCATATTGAGAAACTCCCATTATGTTTTACTGTCAGTACATATACTAGGTAATACATTGTTTTAGTACCGTTTCATATGATACTACCAAAAAAGATTCTGCCCTATGATCTAAAGAAGGCACTTGGTCCTTTTATAAAATTATTATAAAGTTGTGTTTTATAAATTTGGTGAAAAGTTTTAAGCAACAGCAACTAGTCTCTTATATGCACCAGTCCAACAATGTCCACTTCACTTTCATGCGCATATCACAGTTGGCAGCTGTAATCCACCGGTCTCATCCCCTACCTGACCTCGCTCACCTGCTTCTCTCCGTCAGCTCTTCCTGCTCATCTATTCCTCCATCAGTTTGTAGCCATGATGGCGAGTGGGGGATGCAGACCCTGATCAGTCTTCTGCTCTTACACTTGTACATTCGATACATTGGAGGAGAGTGAGCAAAGTTGGTTATCATTTAATCCCTGGTACAACCAAGAGCACACAGGCCACGCCAGTCTGATTTTGATATAATTTCCCAAACCATGTCGCGGGGCGTTTTAAACTTTTCCCCGGGTCGCTTATTGTTTTGAAAACAACGTTGTTCAGTCATGTTACCTAGAAACCTGGTAACTTAACGTTAGGTCTAGGCAAATTTGATTGGCACAGGAAGAAAGGAAAAGGGTCTGCTGTTCTTGAGATATGTAGGATTCATATAGGCCTAATGTAATGTTTCTAAAAGGTTGTGGTAAGGTTGTAAAAGGTTGTGTTGTAATGTTTGTTCTCCAGGCGGAGGAAACGGGGGTGTGTCCGCTCAGCAAACAAAGCAGTGTTGAGCCCCTCTTCCTCTTCCTCATTGACACCAACATCCTCAGGTACGGTTTTCTGTCTGTGTGTGTGAGAGAGATCAGCTGGGTTTTTTTGTGCCTAGTGAATACGTGTGTGTGTGTGTGTGTGTGTGCGTCTCAAACTAACTGCGTGTGTTCTCCTCTCTTCTGTAGAGTCAATGTGAAGTCTTATGGAGACCAGGACAGTGTCTTGACCCAGCTGAAGACAGACAAGACACTCACTAAAGACTCAGGTCAGCACTATATTCCTCCCTTCAATACAACGCAGTACAATAGCAGTGGCGTAGTGCAGTCCCCCCGGGGTCAAATACTTATTTCCCTCATTAAAATGCAAATCAATTTATAACATTTTTGACATGCGTTTTTCTGGATTTTTTTGGTTATTCTGTCTCTCACTGTTCAAATAAACCTACCATTAAAATTATAGACTGATCATTTCTTTGTAATTGTGCAAACGTACAAAATCAGCAGGGGATCAAATACTTTTTCCCCTCATTGTAGCTGCCCCTGCGCATTCCTGACTCATTTAAGATTTTAGACTAATCTGCCGGAGTTTACTAAATCTCTGGACAAATCTTTTTGCAATCAGTTTTGAGAGAAATATCCCTTAGGGTTATTGCAAGAAACTACATACAATATTTTGTCAGTTAATATTCATTATTGGAAGTTTTTGGAATTTTAAACATTTTATTGAGAGCGTTTGAAGTTGGGATCCTTTGCACCAAAAAAGAGCATTCCCAGGAATAGAACCAAAATGGAAATGAATAATATTGAAAGTATTAGGAAAATTCCCAAAGCAAATGTTTTCCCTTATAAAATTTCTCAATCTAATTTTTTCCCAACTATAAAAATTCAGTTTGTCTCGACTTTCAAGAATCCATGAGTTGATTTCATGCTGTTCTACACATTTTGCCATAAATAATGATTGAAGGAAAGACTTATGTGTTTGTATGCTGTCTGGGGGGCCTGAACTCCAGGGGGACCTCAACCCAAAAAGTACTTCAGAGTAGTGTTGTCGTTATATAACCTGACTACAGAGTAGTGTTGTCGTTATATAACCTGACTACAGAGTAGTGTTGTCGTTATATAACCTGAATACAGAGTAGTGTTGTCTTTATATAACCTGACTACAGAGTAGTGTTGTCTTAATATAACCTGACTACAGAGTAGTGTTGTCTTTATATGTAACCTGTAGTGTTGTCTTTATGTGTAACCTGTAGTGTTGTCTTTATGTGTAACCTGTAGTGTTGTCTTTATGTGTAACCTGTAGTGTTGTCTTTATGTGTAACCTGTAGTGTTGTCGTTATATAACCTGACTACAGAGTAGTGTTGTCGTTATATAACCTGACTACAGAGTAGTGTTGTCTTTATATGTAACCTGACTACAGAGTAGTGTTGTCGTTATATAACCTGTAGTGTTGTCGTTATATAACCTGACTACAGAGTAGTGTTGTCGTTATATAACCTGACTACAGAGTAGTGTTGTCTTTATATGTAACCTGACTACAGAGTAGTGTTGTCGTTATATAACCTGTAGTGTTGTCGTTATATAACCTGACTACAGAGTAGTGTTGTCGTTATATAACCTGTAGTGTTGTCGTTATATAACCTGAATACAGAGTAGTGTTGTCGTTATATAACCTGTAGTGTTGTCGTTATATAACCTGAATACAGAGTATCAAGGTTAGTTTATTCACGTTGCATCCATCATCATCATTATGTGCTGTCTTCTGATTGGCTGTGTGTTCAGGTTCCAGGAGAAGAAGAGCGGTTCCCAATGACTCTGAGGACTTGAAAGTGACAGTACAGAAGAGTAATGTGGAGGAAGAGAAGAAAGATACAGTGCTGAAAGAGGAGGGGACGAAGGAGGAAGAGAAGAAAGATACAGTGCTGAAAGAGGAGGGGACGAAGGAGGAAGAGAAGAAAGATGCAGTGCTGAAAGATGGGAGGAAGGAGGAAGAGAAGAAAGATGCAGTGCTGAAAGATGGGAGGAAGGAGGAAGAGAAGAAAGATGCAGTGCTGAAAGATGGGAGGAAGGAGGAAGAGAAGAAAGATGCAGTGCTGAAAGAGGGGACGAAGGAGGAAGAGAAGAAAGATGCAGTGCAGAAAGAAGTGAAGGCGGAGTTGGACAAAATGGAGACTAAAAAACCTCCCAAGCAGGTGTGTGTCTTTCTCCCTGTGTGTGGATGTCTCTCTCTGTGTGTCTGTGTGTAAAACTTCTGACTGTATGTTTCTCCAGGTGGGGCGGATCAACGGGCTGACTCTGGATGTGCAGAAAATCAACGGCTCCTACAGCTTCAGCGTGAGTCCACTAACCTTTACACAACCTTTACATAATGTTTAAATACCTTCAAACATTTGCAAAACCTTAGAACAACCTTTTTACAGACATTGTCAAATTTATTCTCCAACCTTTCCACAGCTTTTAGTCTTCCACACATTGTTCAACCTTCACACTGCTGGGTGTTTATTTGAGTGACAGCTGACCGTGGCCCCTCCCTCTCCACAGTTCCACATGGTGATTGGCCAGTTGGATGAGGGCCTGTACAACCTCAACTTCCACTACTGTGAGAACATTCTGCCAGGCACCAACCGCCCCTACAATCTCAACGTGAGTGGTGTTCTGTATTACCTTGTTAGTGTTTACATTTCTTAGCGTTTTCTGATTACGTGTGTGTGTGTGTGTGTGTGTGTGTGTCCAGGTGGAGGTGACAGAGAAGAACCCAGGAGGTTACCTGTCTGCAGCAGAGATCCCTCTCCCTCGTCTCTACATCTTCATGGCTGGAGTCTTCTTCATTATAGCCATGGTCTGGGTTTACACACTGCTGAAGCACAGGTACACACACACACACGGCGGCATGCTACGACACCGACATGCATTTCTTTATCCTTGTCAGATAGGCTACTGTGTCTGCTAAAAGGGGGCGGCAGGTAGCTTCAAGGTTAGAGCGTTTTGGCCACTTACCGAAAGGTTGCTTGTTTGAATCCCGCAACCGACAATGTTAAAAATCTGTTGCTGTGCCCTTGAGCAAAGCACTTATCCCCATTTGCAATGAAAGAGGCCTCTATCTTCACAATCAACAGTAGTCTAGGTGCTCTGTCTGTCTCTGTCTCTCAGCAGCTCATAAGGCAGTGAGAGAAGGCTATGGTGCGGCAGGGTGTATGATGGGCAGCCCTGGACAATTTGGCCAGCTACAATTTTATTTTGATGGGATATTAATTAATACATTTTATCAGCCGGAAACCCTGTAGCAGACATTGTTCTGGGTCTACACACTGATGAAGCACTGGTACACATAGGAACGCTCCCAGTAAACAGTTTATAACCCATCTGATCCTCGGCTATTCTCTCTCTCTCTCTGGTTCTCTCTTCCTCTCCTTTCTCCTCTCCTGTAGGTACAGTGTGTTTAAGATCCACTGGCTGATGGCAGCTCTGGCCTTCACCAAGTCCATCTCCCTGGTCTTCCACAGTGTGAGTACAACAGACACACATGTAGCCACACACATACATAATGACCTCCACACACACAGAGAAACCCACACACATGGACCTCCACATACATCCTCCACCTAACCGACCCCAATAAATTATAATTGCCTTCTGATGTAAAATGGAATATCCTATAAAATGTTGATCTTTCTCTCCTCTCTCTCAGATCAACTACCACTTCATCAACACAGAGGGACACCCCATAGAAGGATGGGCTGTCATGTACTACATTACTCACCTGTCAGTCTGACTTCTTTTTCATTCTGGGTGATATTTCTGGAGGGGGGGAATGATACATCTGTGTGTATATAAAATGGGTGTGTCATAGTGTATGTATAATATCACATTTATTGGTCACATACACATGTTTGGCAGATGTTATTAGTCACATACACATGTTTAGCAGATGTTATTAGTCATGCAGATGTTATTAGTCACATGCAGATGTTATTAGTCACATACACATGGTTAGCAGATGTTATTGGTCACATACACATGTTCAGCAGATGTTATTGGTCACATACACATGTTCAGCAGATGTTATTAGTCATGCAGATGTTATTAGTCACATACACATGTTCAGCAGATGTTATTGGTCACATACACATGTTCAGCAGATGTTATTGGTCACATGCACATGTTCAGCAGATGTTATTGGTCACATACACATGTTCAGCAGATGTTATTGGTCACATACACATGGTTAGCAGATGTTATTGGTCACATACACATGGTTAGCAGATGTTATTGGTCACATACACATGTTCAGCAGATGTTATTGGTCACATACACATGGTTAGCAGATGTTATTGGTCACATACACATGTTCAGCAGATGTTATTGGTCACATACACATGGTTAGCAGATGTTATTAGTCACATACACATGGTTAGCAGATGTTATTGGTCACATACACATGGTTAGCAGATGTTATTGGTCACATGGTTAGCAGATGTTATTGGTCACATACACATGGTTAGCAGATGTTATTGGTCACATACACATGGTTAGCAGATGTTATTGGTCACATACACATGTTCAGCAGATGTTATTGGTCACATACACATGTTCAGCAGATGTTATTGGTCACATACACATGGTTAGCAGATGTTATTGGTCACATACACATGTTCAGCAGATGTTATTGGTCACATACACATGGTTAGCAGATGTTATTAGTCACATACACATGGTTAGCAGATGTTATTGGTCACATACACATGGTTAGCAGATGTTATTGGTCACATGGTTAGCAGATGTTATTGGTCACATACACATGGTTAGCAGATGTTATTAGTCACATACACATGGTTAGCAGATGTTATTGGTCACATACACATGGTTAGCAGATGTTATTGGTCACATACACATGTTCAGCAGATGTTATTGGTCACATACACATGGTTAGCAGATGTTATTGGTCACATACACATGTTCAGCAGATGTTATTGGTCACATACACATGGTTAGCAGATGTTATTAGTCACATACACATGGTTAGCAGATGTTATTGGTCACATACACATGGTTAGCAGATGTTATTGGTCACATGGTTAGCAGATGTTATTGGTCACATACACATGGTTAGCAGATGTTATTGGTCACATACACATGGTTAGCAGATGTTATTGGTCACATACACATGTTCAGCAGATGTTATTGGTCACATACACATGTTCAGCAGATGTTATTGGTCACATACACATGGTTAGCAGATGTTATTGGTCACATACACATGTTCAGCAGATGTTATTGGTCACATACACATGGTTAGCAGATGTTATTAGTCACATACACATGGTTAGCAGATGTTATTGGTCACATACACATGGTTAGCAGATGTTATTGGTCACATGGTTAGCAGATGTTATTGGTCACATACACATGGTTAGCAGATGTTATTAGTCACATACACATGGTTAGCAGATGTTATTGGTCACATACACATGGTTAGCAGATGTTATTGGTCACATACACATGTTCAGCAGATGTTATTGGTCACATACACATGTTCAGCAGATGTTATTGGTCACATACACATGGTTAGCAGATGTTATTGGTCACATACACATGGTTAGCAGATGTTATTGGTCACATACACATGGTTAGCAGATGTTATTGGTCACATACACATGTTCAGCAGATGTTATTAGTCATGCAGATGTTATTAGTCACATACACATGTTCAGCAGATGTTATTGGTCACATACACATGTTCAGCAGATGTTATTGGTCACATGCACATGTTCAGCAGATGTTATTGGTCACATACACATGTTCAGCAGATGTTATTGGTCACATACACATGGTTAGCAGATGTTATTGGTCACATACACATGGTTAGCAGATGTTATTGGTCACATACACATGTTCAGCAGATGTTATTGGTCACATACACATGGTTAGCAGATGTTATTGGTCACATACACATGTTCAGCAGATGTTATTGGTCACATACACATGGTTAGCAGATGTTATTAGTCACATACACATGGTTAGCAGATGTTATTGGTCACATACACATGGTTAGCAGATGTTATTGGTCACATACACATGTTCAGCAGATGTTATTGGTCACATACACATGGTTAGCAGATGTTATTGGTCACATACACATGTTCAGCAGATGTTATTGGTCACATACACATGGTTAGCAGATGTTATTAGTCACATACACATGGTTAGCAGATGTTATTGGTCACATACACATGGTTAGCAGATGTTATTGGTCACATGGTTAGCAGATGTTATTGGTCACATACACATGGTTAGCAGATGTTATTAGTCACATACACATGGTTAGCAGATGTTATTGGTCACATGCACATGGTTAGCAGATGTTATTGGTCACATACACATGTTCAGCAGATGTTATTGGTCACATACACATGTTCAGCAGATGTTATTGGTCACATACACATGGTTAGCAGATGTTATTGGTCACATACACATGGTTAGCAGATGTTATTGGTCACATACACATGGTTAGCAGATGTTATTGGTCACATACACATGGTTAGCAGATGTTATTGGTCACATACACATGGTTAGCAGATGTTATTGGTCACATACACATGTTCAGCAGATGTTATTGGTCACATACACATGTTCAGCAGATGTTATTGGTCACATACACATGGTTAGCAGATGTTATTGGTCACATACACATGGTTAGCAGATGTTATTGGTCACATACACATGGTTAGCAGATGTTATTGGTCACATACACATGGTTAGCAGATGTTATTGGTCACATACACATGGTTAGCAGATGTTATTGGTCACATGGTTAGCAGATGTTATTGGTCACATGGTTAGCAGATGTTATTAGTCACATACACATGGTTAGCAGATGTTATTGGTCACATACACATGGTTAGCAGATGTTATTGGTCACATACACATGGTTAGCAGATGTTATTGGTCACATACACATGGTTAGCAGATGTTATTGCAGGTGTAGTGAAATGCTTGTGTTCCTAGCTCCAACAGTGCAGTAGTATCTAACAATACACAACAATACACACATCTAAAAGTAATGGAATTTATAAATATTAGGACGAGCAATGTCGGAGTGGCATTGGCTAAAATACAGTATATACATATGAATGAGTTTTGATGTGTATGTTTCTGATCAGTGTGCACGTTTTGATATGTGTGTGTGCTGCTGTGCGTGATAACATGTTGCGTGCAGGTTGAAGGGGGCTCTGCTGTTCATCACTCTGGCGTTGATTGGTACTGGCTGGGCCTTCGTTAAATACATCCTGTCAGACAAGGAGAAGAAGATCTTCATGATCGTCATCCCTCTACAGGTACACCTGGGGGGTTATATCATCATCCCTCTACAGGTACACCTGGGGGGGGGTTATATCATCATCCCTCTACAGGTACACCTGGGGGGGGTTATATCATCATCCCTCTACAGGTACACCTGTGGGGGTTATATCATCATCCCTCTACAGGTACACCTGGGGGGGGGGGTTATATCATCATCCCTCTACAGGTACACCTGTGGGGGGGGGGGGGTTATATCATCCCTCTACAAGTACACCTGGGGGGGGGGGGGGGGGTTATATCATCATCATCCCTCTACAGGTACACCTGTGGGGGGGGTTGGGGGGGTTTATATCATCATCCCTCTACAGGTACACCTGTGGGAGGGGGGTTATATCATCATCCCTCTACAGGTACACCTGTGGGGGGGAGGGGGGGTTATATCATCATCCCTCTACAGGTACACCTGTGGGGGGGGGGGGGGGTTATATCATCATCCCTCTACAGGTACACCTGTGTGGGGGGGGGGGGGTTATATCATCCCTCTACAAGTACACCTGTGGGGGGGTTATATCATCATCCCTCTACAGGTACACCTGTGGGGGGGGTTTATATCATCCCTCTACAAGTACACCTGGGGGGGGAGGGGGTTATATCATCATCCCTCTACAGGTACACCTGTGGGGGGGGGGTTTATATCATCATCATCATCCCTCTACAGGTACACCTGTGGGGGGGGGGGGTTTATATCATCATCATCATCCCTCTACAGGTACACCTGTGGGGGGGGGGGGGGGTTTACATCATCATCCCTCTACAGGTACACCTGTGGGAGGGGGGTTATATCATCATCCCTCTACAGGTACACCTGTGGGGGGAGGGGGGGTTATATCATCATCCCTCTACAGGTACACCTGTGGGGGGAGGGGGGGTTATATCATCATCCCTCTACAGGTACACCTGGGGGGGGTTATATCATCATCCCTCTACAAGTACACCTGGGGGGGGGTTATATCATCATCCCTCTACAGGTACACCTGGGGGGGGGGGGGGGGTTATATCATCATCCCTCTACAGGTACACCTGGGGGGGGGTTATATCATCATCCCTCTACAGGTACACCTGGGGGGGGGTTATATCATCATCCCTCTACAGGTACACCTGGGGGGGGGGGGTTATATCATCATCCCTCTACAGGTACACCTGGGGGGGGGGTTATATCATCATCCCTCTACAGGTACACCTGGGGGGGGGGGGTTATATCATCATCCCTCTACAGGTACACCTGGGGGGGGTTATATCATCATCCCTCTACAGGTACACCTGGGGGGGGTTATATCATCATCCCTCTACAGGTACACCTGGGGGGGGTTATATCATCATCCCTCTACAGGTACACCTGGGGGGGGGTTATATCATCATCCCTCTACAGGTACACCTGGGGGGGTTATATCATCATCCCTCTACAGGTACACCTGGGGGGGGGTTATATCATCATCCCTCTACAGGTACACCTGGGGGGGTTATATCATCATCCCTCTACAGGTACACCTGGGGGGGTTATATCATCATCCCTCTACAGGTACACCTGGGGGGGTTATATCATCATCCCTCTACAGGTACACCTGTGGGGGGGAGGGGGGGTTATATCATCATCCCTCTACAGGTACACCTGTGGGGGGAAGGGGGGGTTATATCATCATCCCTCTGCAGGTACACCTGTGGGGGGGAGGGGGGGTTATATCATCATCCCTCTACAGGTACACCTGTGGGGGGGGGGGGTTATATCATCATCCCTCTACAGGTACACCTGGGGGGGTTATATCATCATCCCTCTACAGGTACACCTGTGGGGGGGAGGGGGGGTTATATCATCATCCCTCTACAGGTACACCTGTGGGGGGGAGGGGGGTTATATCATCATCCCTCTACAGGTACACCTGTGGGGGGGGGGGGGGGGGTTATATCATCATCCCTCTACAGGTACACCTGTGGGGGGGGGGGGTTATATCATCATCCCTCTACAGGTACACCTGTGGGGGGGGGGTTTATATCATCCCTCTACAAGTACACCTGGGGGGGGGTTATATCATCATCCCTCTACAAGTACACCTGGGGGGGGTTATATCATCATCCCTCTACAGGTACACCTGGGGGGGGTTATATCATCATCCCTCTACAGGTACACCTGGGGGGGCTTATATCATCATCCCTCTACAGGTACACCTGTGGGGGGGGGGGGGTTTATCATCATCCCTCTACAGGTACACCTGTGGGGGGGGGGGTTATATCATCATCCATCTACAGGTACACCTGTGGGGGGGGGGGGGGTTATATCATCATCCATCTACAGGTACACCTGTGGGGGGGGTTATATCATCATCCATCTACAGGTACACCTGTGGGGGGGGTTATATCATCATCCCTCTACAGGTACACCTGGGGGGGGTTATATCATCATCCCTCTACAGGTACACCTGTGGGGGGGGGGGTTATATCATCATCCATCTACAGGTACACCTGGGGGGGTTATATCATCATCCCTCTACAGGTACACCTGGGGGGGTTATATCATCATCCCTCTACAGGTACACCTGGGGGGGTTATATCATCATCCCTCTACAGGTACACCTGGGGGAGTTATATCATCATCCCTCTACAGGTACACCTGGGGGGGTTATATCCCTCTACAGGTACACCGGGGGGGTTTATATCATCATCCCTCTACAAGTACACCTGGGGGGGGTTATATCATCATCCCTCTACAGGTACACCTGGGGGGGGTTATCATCATCCCTCTACAGGTACACCTGGGGGGGTTATAGCATCATCCCTCTACAGGTACACCGGGGGGGGTTATATCATCATCCCTCTACAGGTACACCTGGGGGGGTTATATCATCATCCCTCTACAGGTACACATGGGGGGGTTATATCATCATCCCTCTACAGGTACACCTGGGGGGGTTATATCATCATCCCTCTACAGGTACACCTGTGGGGGGGGGGGGGGGGTTATATCATCATCCCTCTACAGGTACACCTGGGGGTGGGGGTTATATCATCATCCCTCTACAGGTACACCTGGGGGTGGGGGTTATATCATCATCCCTCTACAGGTACACCTGGGGGTGGGGGTTATATCATCATCCCTCTACAGGTACACCTGGGGGTGGGGGTTATATCATCATCCCTCTACAGGTACACCTGGGGGTGGGGGTTATATCATCATCCCTCTACAGGTACACCTGGGGGTGGGGGTTATATCATCATCCCTCTACAGGTACACCTGGGGGTGGGGGTTATATCATCATCCCTCTACAGGTACACCTGGGGGTGGGGGTTATATCATCATCCCTCTACAGGTACACCTGGGGGTGGGGGTTATATCATCATCCCTCTACAGGTACACCTGGAGGGGGGTTATATCATCATCCCTCTACAGGTACACCTTGGGGGGGTTATATCATCATCCCTCTACAGGCACACCTGTGGGGGGGGTGCGGAAGTGACAGTCTCGTTAACCAATGATCTCACAGAGATAGATTTAGTGATGTATTCTTCTTAATCTCTGGCAAACTTCCACCAGTTTGACTCTCTCTCTCTCTCTCTTCCCCCCCACCCCCTCTCCCAGGTTCTGGCCAACGTAGCCTACATCATAATACAGTCTACAGAGGAGGGCTCTAGTGAGTACGCCCTGTGGAAGGAGGTTCTGTTCCTGGTTGACCTCATCTGCTGTGGAGCTATCCTCTTCCCTGTTATATGGTCAGTATACTGTTAGGAGGAGGTGTTGTTCCTGGTTGACCTCATCCTCTTCCCTGTTGTATGGTCAGTATTAGGGTTTAATGTTAGTTTCAGCTGGCTGTGAAGTTTGCTCCGGGCTGCCTCCTGGGTGTAAGCTGGATGCTCTGTTTAAAGCCGATGGCGAAGTCGACTCAAACAGAGTGGCGTATGTCAAGCAGGTGGCGTATTGACTCAGGATTCGGGTGGCGTATTGACTCAGGATTCGGGTGGCGTAGTGACTCAGGATTCGGGTGGCGTAGTGACTCAGGATTCGGGTGGCGTATCGACTCAGGATTCGGGTGGCGTATCGACTCAGGATTCAGATGCTGAAGTGTTTCATCTGCTTTCCCGACACCCCCCCTCCGGGTCATCAGAGGAGAATATTACTGTTGGGTTTGAGGAGGGGGCTCCTTCCTCCTGACGGGCCATCAGAGGATAATATTACTGTTGGGTTTGAGGAGGGGGCTCCTTCCTCCTGACGGGTCATCAGAGGATAATATTACTGTTGGGTTTGAGAAGGGGGCTCCTTCCTCCTGACGGGCCATCAGAGGATAATATTACTGTTGGGTTTGAGGAGGGGGCTCCTTCCTCCTGACAGGCCATCAGAGGATAATGTGTGTGTTTTGTTTGTGTTTGCAGGTCTATTCGTCACCTACAAGAGGCTTCCAGCACTGATGGGAAAGGTGAGCCATCTACAGGGAGGGATACATTTCATGGACAGTTAGCAGTGGTTAATAACTATAGCTTAGTCAAATATAGTTTCAACCTGTAGTTCTCCTGTAGTTCCCCTGTAGTAATACTGTCGTTCCCCTGTAGTAATACTGTAGTTCCCCTGTAGTAATACTGTAGTTCCCCTGTAGTAATACTGTAGTTCCCCTGTAGTAATACTGTCGTTCCCCTGTAGTAATACTGTAGTTCCCCTGTAGTAATACTGTCGTTCCCCTGTAGTAATACTGTAGTTCCCCTGTAGTAATACTGTCGTTCCCCTGTAGTAATACTGTCGTTCCCCTGTAGTAATACTGTCGTTCCCCTGTAGTAATACTGTAGTTCCCCTGTAGTAATACTGTAGTTCCCCTGTAGTAATACTGTCGTTCCCCTGTAGTAATACTGTCGTTCCCCTGTAGTAATACTGTAGTTCCCCTGTAGTAATACTGTAGTTCCCCTGTAGTATTACTACAGGGGAACTACAGTATTACTGTCTGCCTCTCTTTGTTTCCCTCAGCTGCCATGAACCTGGAGAAACTCAAGCTATTCAGACATTACTATGTCATGGTGAGGAGACCTGTGTCTGTCTGTCTCTCTTCCTCGTAGATATTTTGAATTCTAACTTATTTTTCTGTGAAAGTTCTGAAAAATGTCAGGATGGGTAATCTCTCTCTCCCTCCTCCATCCCTCCCTCCCTCCATCTCTCGATCTGTAGATAGTGTGTTATATCTACTTCACGAGGATCATAGCCATCCTGCTGAAGGTGACGGTGCCTTTCCAGTGGCAGTGGTGTTACGAGGTGAGACACCGTCACTGTCCACTTGTGATGATGTCACACTGTGAAACTCTGACACTGATGATAGCCATTCATTCCTTCATTGTTTTTTCGAGATTATCTGCATGTTTTATTTTCCCTCTTTACCCCTCCCTCCTGTAGTTCCTAGTGGAGGTGTCTACTCTGATCTTCTTTGTGTTGACGGGGTATAAGTTCCGCCCGGCTTCCAACAACCCCTACCTCCAGCTGCCCCTGGATGAGGAGGACGTGGAGATGGATGAAGTGTAAGAGACAGTGTTGTTTTTTTGTGAGGTAGCATCTGGGGATGTTTAAACATGTGATGTGTTCAGTATTAAACTAACCCTCTCTTTCTCCCTCTCTTCTCTCTGCAGGGTGACAGAGTCCGGTATGTTGGAGGGCATCTCTAAAGTCAAGAAGACATCTAATGGTCGAGAGCGCCAGAAATAGTCTACCTTGTGAGAGTGTGTGTGTTTGGCAAGAGGGGGGTGTTCTAAACACCCATAACCCCTCAGTGTTGGAGAGAAACGGGGACTGAAACGGACCAAGACACACCCTTTACCCCCCCCAAAACACTCCTCGATCTGAAACTGGGTGGCTGTTACTAAAGCAACCACCGCCTCGCTATGCAACAAGACAAACGATGACAGACTTTAGTTGTCGTTGGACCTTCTCTCTCGCTCTCGTTTATCAGGAGACTTTCTGGAGGCTCTGCACCCCTGCCTGGTGTCATAATGGTTCATTCCAGGGAGAACTCTTCCACCCCCCCTCATCGATGGATGAATAGAACGGTCTGGTCTGGGATAGAATGGACCTCTAATGACCTCTCTCTCTCTCTCTCACTCCCTTTCCCTCTCCTTTTATTCTCTCTGGAGAACGGAGGAAGCGAGACTCCAAAGATGATCATTTTCCAGATGTGTGATTTGGTATATTTTATTTTCAGAGTATCTTGTTCTGTTTTAATGTGTCCCAACTGGCACCCTATTCCTGATGTAGTGCACTACACAGGGTGTGGTTTGGAACCCTGTTCCTGATGTAGTGCGCGACACAGGGTGTGGTTTGGAACCCTGTCCCTGATGTAGTGCACTACACAGGGTGTGGTTTGGAACCCTGTCCCTGATGTAGTGCGCTACACAGCGTGTGGTTAGGAACCCTGTTCCTGATGTAGTGCGCAGCCTCTGTCTATTTAAGTGGTACTTCTGTTCTGTTGGACTACTATGTCTGTATTTTGATGTGTGTTTCTTCCATTTGGAGATGCAGTTTGAGACGTCTGTCTGTCGAAAAGGGGTTATCCAACCTTCCTCTGTAGGTGCTGGTATGGGTGCAGGCTTTTGCGCCGGCCCTGCAGTAAAACACCTGTTTCAACTAATCCTTTTTTTATAGTTGATTAGTTATAGTTAAGTCAAATTCTAGTTATCAATAAAGAACAGCTGATTCAACTGATTTAATTAGTCATAGTCATCAATAATGACTTTATTAGTGGAATCTGATGTTGCACCCACCCTGACAGTCTCACCCCTGGACCAGAGAACAGACACCCACCGTGGCCCTGACAGGTTCTGACTGTCTCACCCCTGGACCAGAGAACAGACACCCACAGTGACCCTGACAGGTTCTGACTGTCTCACCCCTGGACCAGAGAACAGACACCCACCGTGACCCTGACAGGTTCTGACTGTCTCACCCCTGGACCAGAGAACAGACACCCACCGTGGCCCTGACAGGTTCTGACTGTCTCACCCCTGGACCAGAGAACAGACACCCACCGTGGCCCTGACAGGTTCTGACTGTCTCACCCCTGGACCAGAGAACAGACACCCACCGTGACCCTGACAGGTTCTGACTGTCTCACCTCTGGACCAGAGTACAGACACCCACCCTGACAGGTTCTGACTGTCTCACCCCTGGACCAGAGAACAGACACCCACCCTGACAGGTTCTGACTGTCTCACCCCTGGACCAGAGAACAGACACCCACCGTGGCCCTGACAGGTTCTGACTGTCTCACCTCTGGACCAGAGAACAGACACCCACCCTGACAGGTTCTGACTGTCTCACCCCTGGACCAGAGAACAGACACCCACCGTGGCCCTGACAGGTTCTGACTGTCTCACCTCTGGACCAGAGAACAGACACCCACCCTGACAGGTTCTGACTGTCTCACCCCTGGACCAGAGAACAGACACCCACCGTGGCCCTGACAGGTTCTGACTGTCTCACCTCTGGACCAGAGAACAGACACCCACCCTGACAGGTTCTGACTGTCTCACCCCTGGACCAGAGAACAGACACCCACCGTGACCCTGACAGGTTCTGACTGTCTCACCCCTGGACCAGAGAACAGACACCCACCCTGACAGGTTCTGACTGTCTCACCCCTGGACCAGAGAACAGACACCCCCACTGATAGACTGTCCCACCCCCAGTGAAAGCAGCATCTATGTGGGTTTTTGGGGGAAGTTATCAGAACCCTGGTCAGAATAGTGACAGGTCCACCGTTCAATCAATCATCATTTGATTTGCATCTCCATATCTGTTCTGTTCTTATCAATATAGATGATTCATATGTTTGAATGTATATCAAGATATTGTTTATTTCACTTTTCTTTAATCCTGGTTCCATCTCAGCACCTGATTCCATCAATCATCCAATCATCAAGCCTTTTTGATAAGTTGATTGAGGTGTGTTAGGCTGGCACAAAACTCTGCACAGTCTGGGTTTCCAGGACTGGGATTGAAGGAATCTGATGTATTTGACTTTGTGTTTGTCAGAATCATAGACTGGGGATGAATTTTTATTTAGTTTCTCAGATTTTCATGGAATGCTTTTTACTGAGCGGCTGATGTTTGTATTTAGTCTATTTTTGGTTTTACTGTGTTGTTATTATTGACATTATTTAACAGATCACGAGTTTGTAAATATTGATATTGACGAAAGACTGAGGATGATTTTATTATCGTTGGTGGCAACATAAGCAGTACATAGCACCTTCATAAGCAGTGCATGAGGGCTTCATAGGTAAATACATCATCTTGATTCTATTCCAATATGACATGTACCGACCCAATCACAACAACCCCCACACCCTTCCAGCAGGTATTTGAAACTATCCAATCCTTACAGACCCAAACAGACCTGTTGATCTGGGATTGGGCTATGGATCCTCCACAGGGATGACGTAGGCCCTTAAGTATTGCTTATGAAGGGGACAAGTAGCCTCTAAGTAGGTTTCCTGCTCTAACTCTAAAGATCTGATCAGACATGGACTGTACATCAGTGGAGTTGTTGCTAATAGCAACATGACAAAAGTATACAGCGGAGTCAATCACCACCTTCCGGAGACACCTGAAACCCCACCTCTTTAAGGAATACCGTGGATAGGATAAAGTAATCCTTCTAACCCCCCCCCTTTAAAAGATTTAGATGCACTATTGTAAAGTGGTTGTTCTACTGGATATTATAGGTGAATGCACCAATTTGTAAGTCGCTCTGGATAAGAGCGTCTGCTAAATGACTTAAATGTAAATGTATACCTAATTTACATCCCAAATGGCACCCTATCCCCTATATAGTGCTCTTCATTTGACCACAGCCCTATGGGTTGAACCCTATCCCTTAAGCAGTGCACTATAAAGGGGGAAGGATGCCATTTGTGGCACAGAGGGAGGAGTTGAATGGATCTGTTCCAGGGTTTGTTGTGCGTCTACTGTTTTAAACTAAAACCTGCTAACCAACGATGTAATGTCTAACAGTATGACGGATGTCACATGGTTAAATAAAGCTGATGTTTGGAACATGTGGGAGAGACCGAGCGAGCCCCTATAGCCTAATCTACAACCTGCTTTAATATAGCATATCTATACAGTGAGTGGACAGAACATTAAGAAAACCTGTTATTTTCATGACATAGCTTTCACCTGGTCTGTCTATGATCCCTTATTGATGTCACTTGTTAAATCCACTTCAATCAGTGTAGATGAAGGGGGGAGACAGCTTAAAGAAGGATTTTTAAGCCTTGAGACATGGATTGTGTATGTGTCATTCAGAGGGTGAATGGGTAAGACAAAAGATTGAAGTGCCTTTGACCGAGGTATGGTGGTAGGTGCCACGTGCCCCTGTTTGTGCCAAGAACTGCAACGCTGCTGGGTTTTTCATGTTCAACAGTTTCCCTTGTGTATCAGGCATGGACATCCAGCCAACTTGACACAACTGTGGGAAGCAGTGGAGTCAACATGGTCCAGCATCCCTGTGGAACGCATTAGACACCTGGTAGAGTCCATACCCCGTAACAAATTGAGGCTGTTCTGAGGGCAAAAGGAGGTGCAACTCAATATTAGGAAGGTGTTCTTAATGTTTTGTACACTCGGTGTATACTGTCCACTAATACACACACACCTGTATGGCAACAGATTTAAGAATGTTATGCAAAGCTGTGGGTCAGGGTCAAGACTGGGCTTTAAAAAGAAGGCCCAATATAGCTCACCCAAGACCATTAAGACGTAGGACAGGCCGTGTCACACAGGGAAAAGGGCAGAAGGAAAGTGGTGGCATTTGATTTAAAACATCCAAAACATATCAAAGAAAAGTCTTATTTAAACTGTCACCTTTAGCCTACCACTGAAGAAGTGTCTCTGGTGATCTGAATATTGATGCCAGCCTGTCATCTGTTCCTGGGGCACTGTCTAGCTGGGCATACTGTAACTGGGGTGCTGTCTAGCTGGGCATACTGTAACTGGGGCGCTGTCTAGCTGGGCATACTGTAACTGGGGCGCTGTCTAGCTGGGCATACTGTTACTGGGGTGCTGTCTAGCTGGGCATACTGTTACTGGGGTGCTGTCTAGCTGGGCCTACTGTAACTGGGGTGCTGTCTGGCTGGGCCTACTGTAACTGGGGTGCTGTCTAGCTGGGCGTACAGTAACTGGGGCGCTGTCTGGCTGGGCGTACAGTAACTGGGGCGCTTTGTGGCTGGGCGTACAGTAACTGGGGCGCTTTGTGGCTGGGCGTACAGTAACTGAGGCGCTGTCTGGCTGGGCGTACAGTAACTGGGGTGCTGTCTGGCTGGGCGTACAGTAACTGGGGCGCTGTCTGGCTGGGCGTACAGTAACTGGGGCGCTGTCTGGCTGGGCGTACAGTAACTGCTTGCCGAAACCAGCATATTTATGCAGCTCTAGGCACCCCTGGCCACGCCCACAGCTGCAGGAAGTAGGGGTGCTGAGGGGGCTGCAGCACCCCCTGAAAAATCAGAATAAAAAATGTTGATTAATAGAAACATTTATTTTTGGAGAAAAAAAAAATTCTCACAAAAGTAGTGCACTGGGCCTTTACTAGTATAAGTGGACTGATATAGACAACAAAAAATCAGCGTCTTAGCTTTGGCAAAAAAAGGTAGTTAGATAATTAGGAACAGAATCAGGATTCAATAGTTGGAATTGTAAGAGTTGTTGCCCTGCCTCTTTCTCTGTGATGTCATTCTAATGGAATCTAGAAAGAACAAAACGCTGTCCTCAAACATTTACATCAAATGGTGCAAAGTTATGGACAAAGACACAAAACATCCACATTAAATTAAATAACATGGAAAACAACCACTTTTTGTTCACGTATTCATTTACCATCCTTACAAACCACTTAATGTAAATGTACATGACTGTACATGACTGGTTTTAGGCTGGGTTTCTGTACAGCACTTTGCTATATCAGCTGATGTAAGAAGGGCTTTATAAATACATTTGATTTTGTACAAAGGCAGGTCATGTAGGTTTATACCTGTAGACTTTCTGTCAGCCTGTAGAAAAACAATGACCACTACAGTAATTGACTGTCACACTCTTCTTCGTCTGAAGATAAAGAGAAGTCATCGTCGGAAAAGTGGACCAATACGCAGCGGGGTTGTGTACTCATCTTCTTTTTATTATGGATAAGAAAGTAAACCGAAAACAAAAACACGTACACAGGAAAACACACCGACTAACAGGCTTGTAAGGCACAAAGCTATACACAGCAATTAATCTCCCACAAACCCAAACACATACCTATATATAGGACTCTCAATCAGAGGCAACTAGAAACACCTGCCTCCAATTGAGAGTCCAACACCCAAACCTAAACATAGAAAACTAAACTAGACAGAACATAGAAATACAAACCTAGAACATACCCAAAACCCAGAACTAACAAATCAAACACCCTAATACACAACCAACCACCCCGAACCACATAAAACAAATACCCTCTGCCACGTCCTGACCAAACTACAATTACAAATAATCCCTATTACTGGTCAGGAGGTGACATTGACTACATTGAGACATCAAGAGGTTTGTGATGTTGTGATGCCATGATGTGACTCAGGTGGAAGAGCATGGTGCTTGCAACGCTAGGATTGTGGGTTTGACTCCTATGCGGGACCAGTATGAAAATGTATGCACTCACTGTTGTAAGTTGCTCTGGATAAGCGTGTCTGCTAAAATGGAAAAGGAATGAATAAACCGTTTCAGCTTTCACATAGAAATAAATTGCATTTGTGAAGTATTTCAAGAAACGGGGAAACATATATTAACCCTTGTGTAGTCTTAACATTCTGTATACTCCCCTTGTCCTACGGGTCAAAAATGACCCGCCGTCACTAAACCCCTAAAATAAAGCAGTTTAATGGAATTTTAAACCCCAAATCTATTCTGCATGAAGAAACAACCTGTCATTCATCACAAACTTGGTGAATATCTTGGTTTTCCCTCTTCACAATGCAGATAGACTGCATTTAATCAGTGGACACCCTCGTTTTTATTACAACACACCTGTCATAGTTGTTTTCTTTACTAAAGTAGAGGTTTATTGTTATTGTTATTGCTAACGGTACTGCATAGCTGTAAACATTCATTTTTTAGCAACAGATAGCACTTGTATAGCCTAAGAAAGTAGCAGAAATGTGCAGAAAGTAGTTTTGAATGCATTTTATTGAAGGGAAATAATGTCTTGATTTTTTTTGGCAACATAGTGATATATTCTTATATACTGTACAATGAGGAATTCAACTACAAAATACTAGTCTTCTCCCATTTTTTTAACCATTGCCCCCACCCACAAGGTGTATAAACAACAACAATAAATAAGAATAAAATAAGATAATAGATACAAAACAAAAAGGTGAAGAACATAAATCAATCAACTCTAATTAGCACATGTAGGACAGTATGCAAGTGTGTGTGCCTGGACTTTGCAGATGTATTTCTCACATGTGCAGCACATAGTATTTGTTTTACAGTCCTTCTTTGCGGGGCAGAATTGGCATCTCCTCCTCTTGCCTGCCCCAGCTGCAGCCTCA